>NC_048301.1:87675614-87742879 GCF_013100865.1 Trachemys scripta elegans
GGGGGGGGTGGAGGTGCAGGGCAGAAGGCGGGGTGTTGGGGTTTGCCGTAGGTTGCCAACCCCTGGACTAGACCATTTCAGAGAAATTAAACATCTGGTGATAAAAAAAGCCTATGGCTCCCTTAGGGGGAAAAAAATCAACTAGAAATTACCTGTGTGTCTTTCTCCCCCTCCTAAAGTCACACACGTCCCTAAAGATCAAAAGAATTATTTTCCAATGGAATAAACATCTTCAGCTCATTTCTTCAACAAATGCCTTCCTTCTTTTTTTGTAAGTCAACATACTTGTGAAACACATGCCTCTGGGTCCTTGTGATTACTCATCGACAGCTCTCTCATTTCTGCTGCAGGGAGGTGCGTATTTTCAGTGTCTCTTTTCTAAATATGTTCACCAAGTTACATTTGCTCAGGCATATTCAATTGTAAAACGTCTCAGTGAGCTATCAACTCTACAGCTAAAGGGCTGAAAAAGGAAGGAGCCACACATTGTGAAGGTTATGGTGTAAGCCAACTACAGCACTGAAATTCAGAATAAAAAATGACCAATACTTCACCCCTAGTTCACTCCGCTAAATTCTATCACACAATGGATGGCATTGGGCTTCATTTGCAGCAAGGGAGATGTAGGTCAGATATTAGGAAAATGTTTCTAACTGTAAGGTAGTTAAGTTCTGGAACAAGCTTCCAAGGGAGGTTGTGGAATCCCCATCATTGGAGGTTTTTAGAAACAGGTTGGGCAAAGACCTGTCAGGGATGGTCTAGGTTTACTTGACCTATCTCAGTGCAGGGAGGAAGGGGAACGGGGGGAGGGAGGGTACGGGACTGGATGAGATGACCTTTCGAGGCCCCTTCCACCCCTACACTTTTACGAATCTATGCTCAGACACTGTTCTGAGACTCCTGCAAGGCTTAGCACCTGAGCTCCAAATGGGATCAGCCACTGGTTTGAGTATTTAACTATTCCTAGATCAGTGACATTCAACTCCGGCGCTCAAGCCACAAATGACTGTTCTAGGCCCCAAGCAAGAAAAATATCCCTTGCAGCCATAAATTTGGAAGGGGGAAAGCAGAGGGAAAATACCTCCCTCGATTTTCTCTGATAGAAGGATGTGAATGGTGACATGGGAAATGTGTTATGGAGTCTTAGGGAGTAAGAAAAATAATCATTGTGTCATGCTCACAAGTGATGTTGATATGGTGTTAACAGCATTAAGTATTGATGCAAGGTCATGAACTCAGCAAATCAGTGTTAGAACATTTTTCTATGATTATTTTGTGCCTCTCAGCAACTCTCCAGTTACAAAGTGATTTTCCATTTCTTTTAACACTGAGTGTCACTACCCTAGGTTTTTTAGAGGTCCAAGGGGCTGACTGACAAAACACTTTGGAACTCTATTACACCTAGAGTTTTCACAGAAATTCATTTTATAGTATTAGGGATAAACCTATGCCTTAACACACACACTCAGTAAAATGATATTAAAGAACCAATCTGGATATTTTTATGGTTACACAAAATGATGGATCAAGCTTCAGCTGTGCCACTGTAGCACTTAGTGTAGACATTACCTATGCCAACTGGAGAGCTTCTCCCATTGGTGTAGATAATCCACCTCCTCGAGAGGTGCTAGCTAGGTGGACAGAAGAATTCTTCGACCTAGCACTGTCTATGCCAGTGGTCAGGTCAGCATAGCTACATCTCTCAGAGGTGTGGATTTTTCACACCCCCGAGAGATGTAGTTATACTGATGTAAGTTCCTAGTATAGACAGGCCCCAGAGTGTTACATTCTGTTTTTATTTTGTGGCACTCAGAACTTAACTAGATTTTAATAGTTGTGCTACTTTTTGTTTTCCAGACTGAGATCTTGTATGCCACAGTTTAATCTAAATCTATTTTTTTCCCCTTCAAATGACTAATTCTTACCTAAAGTATGTTGGCACGCTCAAGCAAGGCTATAATGCAGCTATTGAATCTGAACATGCATTTTTTTTATTAACCTGTACTATAAACATTGGTATATCTTAAGGACAAACTGAAAAGAAAAAGAAAAAAAAAACACCACCACCCTAAATATTTGGTAACTATCATATAATATTCTTGCTAAAGACAAAAGTCAAAATTTTTGCTTTTTGGAAGGTGGGATAGGGAAAGATTTACTAACACTAAGTAGCAGAAGGGGGCCAATATTCCTCAGTGGACTATAGGTTTACAACAATTGTATTTTTTGTCCATTAAAGTGTTAAAGATAAAACTTCATGTTGTTTAAATTACAGCTTGCAGCATATGCTTAAATTCCTTAATCTTTTAGAAGCTACTCCAATTCCAGCTTCCCTATAGGCATTGGCTTGTGAGAGGCCTACTTTAAATTTTAGTCTATAAATTCAGAGTTTATTTGCTGAGCTGTCATCTTTACTATTATTACCTGTCAGGTTCCATTCTCACATAAGCTCAAACCGCACAAATGGGGAGGGAGGGAAAGAGAGCGAGTACGAGAGAAACCCAGGTGTCCTGTAGTTCTCATAAGAGCACAACATTAAAATTAGGTTTAACAGATAAAACAAACCTGTAAGCTTAACAGCTTTCAACTACCAAACTGGCTTTGTTTAGAACTAAGCTGTCAAAAAACACAAGGAGCTGCTGTTTTCCTTTCCAGGTATTTCTTACTCTCTCAAAAGTGGAGACCAAGCTGGTGGTTTTGAATTATCTTTTATTGCAACTGCCGCCTGCCAAGTTATGATTTTGAATCAAACACATTTAAGTTGCTTATAAAGATTCTCAAACACAATCTGCTGAGGATGCACCAATCATGGAGGGTGCAACGCAATTCTGGGATAAACATGACACATGGACCACAACTTTCCTGAATACAACAGAAAACAACCCCTAGTACAAACACAGATAACCCCTAAATAAAGCTGCAAATGCAGTGGCTTTCTGTTGTACAGGGAGCCCAACAAAATGTAAAGCAAAGCATCATGACGTTGCCTGTACGGTCCCTTTGGAACAAGCCAACCTTCCTCAATTGCAGCCTTAGAAACCAACCCTACAGTAAAAGGCTCCTCACAATCAGCACTGACGACAGTGGCTTTTTGAGACATACAATGATAGAGAATAAACCACCAATGGCTGGTCTACACTACAAGTTTACATCGGCACAGTTACAACCATACAGCTGCACTGCTGTAGCCTGGCTGGTAAAGATGCTTTAAACCGACAGGAAAGAGCTCTCCTGCTGACATAGCATGTCTACCCAGAGGGCTAGGGTTGGTATAACCATGTTGATCAGGGGTGTGGATTTTTCATACCCCCGAGTGATGTAGTTATACCAAAGTAGGTAGTTAGTGTAGACCAAGCCCTAACTAAATTCAAGAATTAGCAGTTCCCCCAATAAAATTTAACAACAGCAGATTACTATAACACACGTTAAGCACACACTAAAAGGTCACACAGTAAGAGCATTCCAACACTAATGCTCTCCAGCTGCGGGTTCTGGGGAGTACTTTGTATCAGAGCCAGGGAGGAGCTCAATGGGTTAAAGCCCCTTGGTCATCTGTCCAAATGGTGATGCCCTGGGATAGGCCTATTTCTTCCTGTAGCAGGAGTATCCCATATTTGGGACTTCTCCTGTGACAGCTTGTGAGCCTTCCACTGCCTGTGTTCTGTGTTGTTTCCCCAGCCTGTTCCTTTCCTTCACTAACTTCTGAAACATGACAGGAAGGAGGAGTCATGGACTCACAAAAGGAGAGCTTCATGCTCAGTTTAATTTGTATTCCCCCCCCACCCCCTGACTGATGCTCAGCTCACAGCTGCAAGCCTGGGTGATTGTCAGAGCAGGGAGCACTAATAATTGGAGTGTCTGATTGAGAGGCACGGGAGGGCAGTTTGCAGGTGTGCATGATGCCAGCAGGATTGGAAGGAGGTGAAAAACTGAGGGACAAATGCAAAGAAAGACAGGAGGGGAGGGCACAAAGCATAGCATGGGGAAAAAAACAAAATCCAAGTCTTCCTCCAGTTCTGTAGTCTCCCTTCCAGCACTGAGCAAGTCTCCATTCAGCCTGAAACTGCTATTTGGCAGCTCTGTCTTATCTCTTAAAGGACAATCAATCAGATGGCCCACTGTAATAAAAGCAGGCCCTGGTTGGCTGGCCAGCTGTTTCTTCAGATCTCCCTTAACAGACCCGGGCCACATACCCCCAGCAAAAATCCATCAGGCTAAGATGGCCAACAGATCAAAAATCTCATATGCATGATGTTGGTAATGTTAATGATAAATGTATTCCCAGCCACTGGCCAAACCCCTCCCTCACACACATTTTGTTTGTGTTGTTTCCTTTAACAGGGAAGAAATTTATGGCTTTGTTTAGAATTAAGCTGTCAAAAAACACAAGGAGCTGCTATTTTCCTTTCCAGGTAGTGTTTTCAATCAGACTACTCCCTCCCCATTCTTCAGTTTACATGGTTATGGAAATGTAACAGTATTATACTAAGAGGGAAAGTTAAATGTTGATATTAATAGAAGGCAATCACTACTGTGTGTACACTTGTGTTAAACTACTTTTGGTCAATTGCAATCAGTAATGAACTTTGCTCCTTTCAAGTGCTACTTCAAAAACCACAAGGAAAATCACTCAAACAACTCTGAAGTAGATTTTGGATTTTCAAAGTGAAGTACTGTTAAGCCTGGATATACTGGAAATACTGTTAGAATGTAGGACAACTAAATCCACAGTGTTAAGAAAAAGCACTTTTAAAAAATACTCTAATAAAATAACTTCACAAGTACCATTTGCTCACTACATCTAGCAGCTGCTCACTATATCTCAAGTACTAAGGAACACAAATACATGGATTTGCTCCACTCAAAGTGTGGAGGTTTCAGCAAATAGCCAAGTATTTCATAAACTAATTTATTCAATAGACAAGTTTGGTTTGCCAGGCATGTTTTTCCATATGTATGATCTCTGAATAACACCATCTTACATATTTAAAATTTACTGCAAGTTATCTCGACATGTTGGAGTTGTGTTGGGTGTTAATCTTTCACCCACATGCCTTGTAAATAAAACCAAAACAATTGATAGGCCAATCGGAATGACTATTGCTGAAATGTGAGGTGAACAGAGTCAACTTTCTTCTGTAGTCAGTTTAAAAAAAAAAAAAAGATGCTGGTGCATTCAATTTCTAGATCACTCACTCCCTGATTCTTAACTCAAATATTTAGAATGTAATTCCTCAAGTAAACCCAATTAGTAGATAAGGTACAAAATTTGAAGGGATTCCTGAAGCTAAAAAACATCCCACAACTCACATTCAAGTGAAACCGGCTCCTGAAGGTACACACTGTATGGGGAAAAAAAAGGCTTTCCTCACTCAACAATTCTGTAAAGTCCATGAAGGAGTACATTTAAACAGCTGCATATTAAATGATCAGTTATTTCCTTTAGCAAACAGCTCAAAAGAGCACTCAAACATTTACTATTCTTAACAAATGTAGGGGTGGAGAACCAAATTCAGTGTATCTTAACGCGTGTTTCTTTTGCAGGTTAAAAAGTATAAACATGCTGAATATTCTCTGTTCCCCATCACCTTGCTTATAGCGCTTCAGCACAATTCTAGTTTAATATACATTTACACTTATGAGCAGATCATCTTTAACCCTTCAGTAACAGTGGAGAAACAACAGAATAGAACTGAAAACTTCAGGGGGAAAAATCCCCCCAGATTAGTTAATTAAAAAGGACTGCATCAAACACAGTGATGCTGATTACCTTAAAATAATTATTGGTGCTCACTGATATATCCCTTAAATCCATCATTCTTTACATCCATCCGATGATCCCAACAGATAATGCAGTAATTTTGTATTCAAAGGTCTTTTTGATCCAGAATCGTTACAGTAAAATTAATGATACAATTAGTAAAACACCAGTTTTACTCCTGCATTTTCAGATCTTCATTTATTTTCAAGATGTTCCCTCTCAAACTGTCAAGTCTAGTGAAGTCTACTAAAATACATTTGCAAGTAGCAGCATGCATTTTGTCAGAGTAGACAAAATTAACCAGAACCTAGCTTTATTACCCACAGCAAGAACGCTATCAGCCTTTTTATCCAGAGCATCCATTAAGCTAGAATGATTCACCGCAAACATAGGTTATCCCATTTTACCAGTTTAGCCATCCCCCTCACAAGCAGTTCCAAACTGCTAGCAGTTTAGGTTACACTGATTTTGTATCTCTGCAGTTCATCCTCACATATGGATGCATGAGGGTTTTATTCCCCCCAATCTAATCAAAAAATTAATTTATAAAGATAATTTACAAAATAATGTATTAGTCTAGTCTTGCGTCACAGCAACTTGAGCCAGATCTCCACTAGGACTGCTGTGACAGTATAGCCTTACTGTAATGAATGGCACAGTGTTCCTACTACACTTGTGAAAGTATAGCTTATTCCAGTCCGGAGCAAAATAAGCTACTGGCAAAAGTATAGTTTGATGGTGTAACTGCATCTACACTGAGGGATTTTGCTGGCACAGCTATATTGGTCAGGAATCATACTTCATCACCCCTTGACCAACCTACCTATGCCAGCAGAAGTTTCTTGTATAGACCCAAGCCAGTGAAAATATTTTGTGTGCATGTCTGTGTGTGTATCCATATGTACGTGTGTGTAAATTATATATGTATAGTGAGCAAAGCAAACTTTAATAACTAAAACAGACTGTATTAAACTTCACCTCTTAAAAATGTTTTAATGCAAACAAATCTACCCTTCTTAATTAAAAAGCCAGTGAAATTGACAACTGAGCATGGAAGGAGAGACTACAGTATGATTACATAGTAATACAAGGACCATTTCAGCTTTGGCTTGCTTAGATCACCAACACAGTGAATTATGAGTAGTGACATGGTAGTCACTACATGGAGAGATTGTTTCCTATCACTATTTTGGAATTGAAGTTTTTGATTTAAAAGATGTATTTTCATTCCGAGTCAGATGGAGGAGCCAAGAGGAGATGGGAATTCATTTACTTCAGAAAGCAATTTATTGGGCTTCCTCTCTTATGTTGGACATTTAAACATAAAACATCCCCACCACACCTTTCCCTACCCAATCTTCCTGCTGCTTGTACCTGACAAGTCATAATTCTCTGTTTATGATGCAACATTTTTACATTGCTGGAAGAATGACGGCCATGTCAAAATTTAGCATCATCACTACAGGAACAAAGAAGAGAAGTGAAACAGAGGTCTTTTAAAGCAGATTTTTGGGGACAGATACTGTCACCTTATGTCCATGAGTCATTGGGATAACCTGGAATAAGGTACTATCCAACATGAGTAAGGGTAGTGGAATGTGTCACTTTAACAGGAAGTAAGCCAGGAAATGATGGCATTTAAAAAAGTAATTTAAGTTTTAACAAACACACATTTGAATTTTTTTTCACACTTCTCACTAACTTAATATGTAAAAATGTTAGAGACAATCAGCAAAAATCCTTTGTGAGCTACAGCGCATTGCAATGCTTTCAGCTACTATAGAATACTATAATTATGCACATATATAGAGGGGAAGACCACAGAAGGCATCTATCACTGCCGGAATAGTAACAGTAGTTCCTGTACTGCAGTTATGCAAAGTAATCAGTACAATGCACTTCTTTCTCTGATACTCTGATTGCTACTGGCTAAGATTTTCAAAGCTGACTCATGGATTAGACACCCAAATCCCATTAAAATGACTGGGAACTAAGTGTTCAAATCCTTTACGCAGCTTTGAGAATCTCAGCCACAGTGTTTATAGAGTTGAAAGTTAGGCTCTTGAGGGAAAGATGGTAGAACCAGAAAGCAGAAGGAGTGAGGTTGCACGGACTGTGAGCTGCATATACAGACAGCTCTTTTCCTGTAACTGAAGGACAAATGGTGTTCTAGTACAAGAGTAGTTCTGTTAACACAACTTGAACAGGACTCTTGTCCCTCCATTTAGCACACCTGAACTCTTCCACTACAAATAACTCCACGCAAAACACTGAAGCAGTAGCTTCTACTTAATGCTACTTTAAAAATATTGAAATATTTGAAAAGAACTTTAATGTTCTGCTCACAACATTAAAGATGGCCAGTTTAATTTTCCTCTCAGGAAAATGATATCTGTCAATGCTGTCTGGGGTTTTTAGAACAGCTTGGAGTTAAGCAAAATCTGGGTTTCTATTCCCTGCTGGCCTACTGAGCCAAGCCCTTCACTTCACTTTTATGTGGAATAATGGGGTAATACAACTTTATAAAACATTATAAAGTTCTTGGATAAAAAGATTATTCTATTTTGCATACCTCAATGAGGCATATCATGGTTCATTATATAGTTTTAGCATGTCAGAGTTTCAACACAGTCAGGGGACCTGAGGAGAAATCCTCTACTAAGACTCCAACCTAGGAAGAGAGTTGGTAAAGTTGCTTTAGATTTTGGACTGGCTGGGAACTAGCATGGCCTTTGGCATAAATCAGCGTAGTCCGGGGGTTGCTCTAATTTACAGCCGCATCCCAAGGACTCCCTACAATTTGTATTACAGCCCAAAAATCAGCAAGTGCTAAAGAGATACCGACCCTCCTGTCCCAACATGCCTCTGATGCTTTGGCTTGTGAGGTAGGCATATAGGGCTGCCTATGGTGGCTCTGTGCAGGCCCCACACCAGGCAATTCTCCATTGGCCCCAATAGCCACTGTAAGCTGCTGGAGCTGTGTATGTGGGTCAGAGTGGAAGAGAGACTCTCCTTCGGTTTCTATCATTGGCACCTCCACTGACTCCTTTTGTGACCTTGAACAAGTCTAACTTCTCCACATCCATTTCCTAATCTCAGATGGGAACAAGGTCACTTCTCTACCTGTGTAAGCTACGTATGCCAAACATTATAAATGACAAGCATATACTGTTAATATTTGGCAGTAAGTCAAAAAGCCATAGTACCAATTTCTTTAATTGGGCTCCACATTTGACAGGTTCTTGCTCTAGCAACACCAGATATAATTTGGATAAGAAAAAACAAATTGGTGCATTTTGTCTTGGTAGTTTACTTGTGTGAGCCATGTTTCTGCTCAAAGACATCATTGCATCTTGCAATGTGAAAACACATAATTGCAGATAAAGCATCCTGAGGTGTTGAAAAGCGGGTTTCCATTCACTGTAACTCTTCATTTTGGTAAACTGCACTCTTCATAAATAATGACTATATTCTAGCTTTCCTCAGGAAAAGAGACCTGGGAAAATAGCCAATATCAACAGAAAATATAGAGTTGCCATTATGTATTCAGAACCACACTGGCTACTGTCCAGCTATCATGCAAACATTAAGAATTTTAAAGCTTCTGTAATTATTTTATTTCAAACAAGGTACATTTACGGGAATCATGAACACATACAACGTGGCAACAGTCTATGCAGTCTGAATCTTCGTGTAATAAAACAAAGGCTATACAGCTATGCAGGACCCGCAAACCAAATGGTTATCAATATATTCTGAAATTTTAAGGAAAGAATAATTTGTGTCTTCGCCAAGAAAAAAATCTCTCTCAAAACTTCCTTCACAGCAAATTGGGGAACTGCCAAGAGACAACACATTAATTGTTTTTTAAGCTTGCAGTTTTTGAATGGAGATTATATAAATAAATAAAAGTCAGCAGCAATTTTCTAGCACGTATCATGAAAATAGCTATCTGTTGTATACAAAGATCATCCCAGCTGAGGGGCCTTAGATACTTTTTTTATTTTTTAGGGCAAATTCCTATGTCAAAGGTCATTTTATTAATACAGAAGCACACTCGTATCAATGTTTCTACATTTTCTAACATGGAAATTATGTGCCTAATCATGCAACTCCTATGCATGAAGTGCCCCTTTGAAATCACTGTGAACTCTGAGTTGAGGGTTTGCAGGATCAATCCTTAATTTATTGTTGTTCTACTATAAATGGAAACTTTAGTATCCATGAAAGAGATTGTGCTGGGCCTTAGAATACACAATTTGCCTTACATGTTTTTCCACATACACATCTACCAATGCACCTGCCTCAAACTAAAACATCACCACAATGTTGATATCAAATGGCTGCCAATTGTAACAAGTTGTGCTGTTTGTATTGTGGACAGATGTCCTCTTGGGAATGGAGTGAAACACAAATCAAATTTGAATCCATCTCTCTAGAGAAAAAATAGTCTGAAAAAAGTGACTGCTAACATGTCATTGTGGAGTTCCAACATTTATGCCCAATGACATCCAGATGCTTAATAAATTTACTGATAGTCCTGTAAACTCAACTTCGGATCTGAAAAGGGGAAAAAAATCAGTTATTTTTTTGTTAGTGTCCTTTATTTATTTATTTGGAGATATACCTATCTCATAGAACTGGAAGGGACCCTGAAAGGTCATTGAGTCCAGCCCCCTGCTTTCACTAGCAGGACCAAGTACTGATTTTTGTCCCAGATCCCTAAGTGGCCCCCTCAAGGATTGAACTCACACCCCTGGGTTTAGCAGGCCAATGCTCAAACCACTGAGCTATCCCTCCCCCGTCTCTTCAAACTCTCCAACATTCACATCACCTACAGCTCATCAGTCCCCAGTGCAGCTGCTAGCGTGACTTTCATTTCATTCATTTAATTTTAATAAACACATTATAAAGAATGACTCTGGATTAATTTGTTCATTCACTACCATTGCCTTGGTTTTTCTTCTTTCCTCTTAATCAGAAATTGTTATCAAAACCATCAACTGCTGGATTAAATAATCTAAGGCTTAATCAGAGGACTGTTTAATCAGAAATGCTGTATGTACTTGAAGACAAAAGCATATTCACTACAGATCAAAGGTACAGATTCCAGACCATGAGAAAATTAATGGATATAATCTCTTCTGCAACACCAGCAGAATATTGATACCAAGAAAGAACTTTTTCCTTGATAAGGAGCACATCACAACAATGAAGCATTATTTGAAGTGTTTTCTTCTTAGCATGAGGCATCCCTGGATGCCAGCCTGTAGTCCTTTTAAATTCAGGCAGATAACATACACTGGAGTATAATCCTCTCTAAAGTGGTTCACTTGCATGCATCAAGAAAAGGCTCCATAACTGATGGGGATGGGGGATAGCACATATCCGCGCTACTCTTGCATCCACAAAGGCTAGATGGTCCATGGACCGACTCTCACCACCAGCTGTTGAGAAATGCCTATGTTTTATTCTGCTATGCTCAATTCCGCCCACAACCCCAGCCACCTTTCGTGTGTGTAGCATCCAAGAAGCAGAACAGCAGGGGGGAAGTGCAGAGAGGCTGCATAAGTCAATGCTACACACTTGCATGCTGTAGCCCACTGTTCCACAACAGTGCGTGCTGTAGCCAATCCTTAGACTGTCTGGGGCAGTTTCTTTTGGTTTCCAGAAAAGGGGAAAAAAGGCAGGGGCACAGCAGAGCACAGCCGACAAGATCACAACTATGAGACTGCAGTGCCCAAGATCCCTGCTTATGGAGTGGGGAAGCAGCTGTGCAAAACTTGTAACTGGTGCTCCATGACCAACTACAGAGCTGGAGGGGAGAGGACCTTTGTGCAGAAACCAGGATTTTGGCATGTGAACAGAAAGTAGATAGGGAGAGGAGAGAAAAACCCATGCCATATACCGAAATGAAAAACATTCACCTCGTACAGAGTTGCAGTTGACCATCAAGATCTGATCAAAATGCCCTCCTCCCCAACCACGAAAGATTCTCACACTTCTGCACAATTCTTTAAGTTGCTTAAATACCTTAGGACATGCTGGACGATCCAATGTGGACCTTCCATATCTGCACTGTATTTACATTCTCTCTTATGGACGGGTTTATGAAAGTATTCTTTTCAGAGATAACATTGCAAAATTCCTTTCTACGCTTGATTGAAATTTCTGCTCCACTTCAAATTAACATATTAAGACCACAACCATTATTTTACATAAATCATTGCATTTCAATGTATTCTAGAATACAGCAAATATGTATATAGAGTTGTAGGGGCACGGAATATATATATATATATATGGGGAGGGGAGGGAGAAGAGGAACAAAATAAAAAAAACACTTACAAGGATTGTAAACCACTTAGTCCTCTAATGGCCTCATTAGGTACAGTCTTCAGCTGATTGTTCTGTAGGGTTCTGTAGAAGAATTTTCGTTAGTGAAAGATTTTCACAATAATCTTTAAAGTATCTTCTATTTGACATAAGAGATCATATTCCTCATTAGTGGACTTTTTGTACAAGAAAAAGCATTTTGGAATTCTCAAGACAAAATACTCAATGACAATGTTAAAATAATAGTGAAAATGTCTTATTTTAGGTCCTTACACAATCACTGCATTAATTAAACAATCTACATCAATGGGCTGGATTTCTTGAATATAATGGGCCAAAATCATCTCTGATATAAACTGTTGCAATTCCCCTTGACTTCATTGGCAGCTGCAACAATTTACATTGGGGCTCAATTTGCTCCAATAAATAGCATTTTATGATTTACCATTGCTTGCATTTTCATGGTTGTTTCTACTGATTCCTCTATTTCTAGAAAAAATGGCACCAAAGTAGAATTTATTTTAATAATTGCATTTGCATAGTGTGCCGATTCTGGGCACATTCACAGTATGAAACACCACACAGAAATGTTACTGAATAATGTCAGCAAAAAAGTACAAAATGGTAGAGAGTCTGCAATGAACTATTCAGGAATCCAGCCTGTTCTCTACTGCCATATAACTCTTCCTCACTCTCTACAGCCTCACCCACACTTATCTTTGCCCCTCCATTTTGTTCTATAATGGAACCGTACTGTGGGATGTACATTGTTGATTTTAGAGAGAGATTTCTAAAGAAAGGTAGTGACAGGCTACATTAAGTTATATCAAATCGATAAGTTCTCTTATAAGACAATGTTTTGGTTGTGGTGAAGAATATTTTTTATCAACAGCATTTAATGGCTGATCTGTTTGCTGTTATGAAATGGGTCAATAGCACCTCCCAGTAGTCCCCCACCGATCAATGACTCCCGCGATCAGCTGTTTCGTGGTGTGCAGGAGGTGCTGAGGGGGAGGGGCGTGACACACGCAGAGGTAGTGGGGGGGAACAAGGCAGGAGGAGGAGGACCACCAAGGGGTGGAGTGGGGGCGGGGCCCGGGACAGAGCCTGGGATCAAGCACCCCCGGCACATTGGAATGTGACAGCACCTGTGCTTGAGATACCTTAAAGGGCCTGATTTTGAGTACCTTCCCTGCATTTACCTTACAAAACCTCCTGTAGCAGTATTGCAGATGATGAGTTTCTCAGTCCTCCCTCTTACTCCTGGGCCTATGCTTCTTTCCTTTTTTCCCCTCAGGGGCCTTCCCTCAGCCTCTTTGTATCCCTTCTCTATTCGGCCGATCTTTGTATAAATACACCCCGTTACCCAAGCGCTAAAATTTCAGGACTGAGATGTGTTTCATTTTTAAAATCTGGTTTATAACAGGAAGCTAGTTTCAGCCCTAACTATGGAGCAGCAGCTGAAGTGGATATTCTCATTTGCTGGGGACAAACATGGCACAGCGAGAGTGGCACATTACTACTGCTTCACTTAGAAATCCTTCTACTGGTCAATCTCAGTTACAGGAGTGCAGTGTTATATTCTTTTCTGAGGGAGTTGGAATGGCACCCCAAAACTATCTAGGCTCTCATACTATACACATTACAGTAGTGTCTGAACACCTGATGGGATAGAAGGAGAAAAGCCTTAGTGGCTTCCTCTGAACCCTCTTGGGTCCATTCTTTCTCTCTGTTTTGGATAGCCAGAGAGGAAGGAGAAAAAAATAGAGACACCCTGTGGTCTAACAGTTAGTATTTTTCTATCACAAGACACATCTGGGAGTCAAACACTATTACTCCAATAAATTAAGTAATTACAATTTAATCCAGGTGACAACTGTTTTTATTATCGAATGCACATCATCTTCAAGGTTAGCACTCCCAAGGGATTATGCAAAAAATAACAAAGCAGTAAAGATTTTCATGTTACTGTACTGTCTGAACAATAAATTCTGTTTCTGTCCAGCCTATCAGTAAACATGCTGACTGTGCAAGAAGAAAGTACACAGCTAGCTGTGAAGCTCTAAAATTTGATTACTTACAGCACTTTGAGTTCTTTCAACCCAGACAAGGCTTTCGTATGGATAAAAGAAAGGTCATTGCCGGCCAGTCGTCTGGAAAAAAATTGTAATAATAATTCAGACTCTGAAAATACAGTACTTTTACCACTGTCTAACAGATGAAACCATGAGTGCATCAAAGCTTGCATCAGATTATACCATATCTGCGATCCTCACATTTACCACCACTCACTCACGATTACACATTTTCAGTAAAGCATAATGCATTAAAATCACTTCTCTAGACCTAAATTTGTGATCAACCCATTTAATCATATACTTTCCTCTTACTTTTACTATAGTTATCGGATTAATGCAATACATGAAAAAGCAGCTCTCAGAAACTAGAGAGCACTCACACAGACTATTTCCAACTTGAGATTTTCCTGTATGATAATTTAAGAATATATTTATATTCCCAGCCAGCCATCCTTTCTCAAAAAACAATAAAGTCTGGTATCACCCCAAGAACATAACCCTGTAAACAAAATCAGAAGACCTCCTCATTCTTCAGCCCCTTATTTACCAGCAATTAAAGGAGAGACTGAAAATGTTATAATTAACACACCAACGGATGGATTAAGATTCTTCTTATGAACCTGGGTTTGAAAAATGAGTTAACTGCTATCAATATGTTCCTGAGGCTTCCAGCATAGCCTAGGTGAAAAGAATACTCAGTTATCCACATGTTTTTAATCTAGCCACCAGATGCTAAAGAAACTGTGCAGTCAAGCAGCAACAGTTAGTTGCTAGACGGAAGGATGTGGAAGAGGTTTGCGCTGAACATCTTAAAATTCAGAAGATGTTCACCACTAGATTCAGGGCAATAGCCTGGGTCCACTGAAGTCAATCGCAAAGCTCTCATTGACTTCAATGGGGCCAAGTCTCTCCTAGATAGTAATGCAATCCACATTAACAAACTAACATTAATAATCACTATAATAGGTATAAAAGTTTCTTCAGAACACAAGGTGAAAAAAAACCACTCAAGCAACAGAGTTTCAGCTACTTATTTTTCCCCTTGTATTTTCTTCAAACCTTTTGCCAACTTCCAGATCAGTACTTGCTGTGTGGTCAACCTTTGCTGAGCTCCTAATATTTGCGACACTAGATGTTTTATTAAGGTAAAAGATGATAAAATGCAGAACACCTGGTAATCCCTAGCTGCCAAAGAATGAGAACATTACCATGAAGGATCATTTCAGCCAAAATATTAGCTTCCTTATTTGCTTTATTATCTAAATTGAGATCTGAAGACGTCAGTGTAGATTATATAATGGAAACATAAAATGGGAACATCCGTACAAAACAATCATTGTTTCTGTCTACTATCGCTCACTCTTCTTAAAAAAAAGTTAACAGCAGATTACAAATTATCATCTCTGTTCCAGAGAATTGTAAATTGATCCAGCATCAAGGGGAAACACTAGCATATTGTTTCTAGAGGGGAGATGACAGAAATAGCAACAAACCCATCAACCTGATTAATAGGTAGCAGGTTTAAAACTAACAAACAGACGTACTTCTTCACATAATGCTCAGTCAACCTATAGAACTCGTTGCCATGGGATGTGGAGAAGGTCAAAAGTATAACTGAGTTTCAAAAAGAATTAGATAAGTTCATGGAGAATAGGTCCATCAATAGCTGCTAGTCAAGATGGTCAGGAATGCAATCCCATACTCTGGCTGTCCCTAACCCTCCAACTGCCAGAAGCTGGGACTGGACAACAGGGGATGGATCACTTGAAATCATTCTGAACTTGTTCTGTTCACTCCCTCTGAAGCATCTGGCACTGTTAGAGACAGCTTTACTGGACTATGTGGACCACTGGTCTGACCCAATGTGGCCGTCCTTATGTTCTTCACTAGAGTCTTAGAGTGGTAAAAAGGTAGCAAAATTACTATTTTGTTCATCTCACCTCTGTAATCTCTCATTGTGTGTAACAGATCATCCTAGACATTAATTTTGTCTGTTATGGAAATTTGCCTATGACTGAATGGACACCATAATAAACTTCTGCATATTAATTAGCTTCCAATCCACCTGACAACAATAGTATTTTTGTATATAAACAAATGGAGCAGTGCCTGTCCTTTGTGAACAGGAACTTGATGGTGTAACAAGTGATACCAGTGTCCGTGTATTAGCAAGCCGAAGAAAAAGGGAGTTTATTATTGTTGTGAATTTGTTCCACAGGTGTCACTTGGCACGAATAAACCCCCCAGGTCTAAGGTTTGACAACATGGTTTAGGTGGTCATGGTCAGAATCCATCAGAAGAATTGCAGCTGTAGACCCCGATACTCCAAAGACTTAAGCAAGAGTGTAAAACGCATGCAAGAAAAGAAGCGCCACTGAAATGAATGGAACTATTCAAGTACAAAAAGACTTAGCAGGATTGGAATTTTAATATGCATAGTTCAGATACACTACTTTTTTTTTTAAATTACAGTAGCAGCTAAAAGCCCCAATCAAGGCAATGGCCCCATTGTGCTTGGTGCTGTACATGCTTTCCAAATATTAAAAAAACCAAAACAAAAAACCTTATTCTTTCCTACACTCTCAAATACAACAAACTGCAGAGGTACAAGTATGCAGTGTTGCCAACTCTTTATTATTAGTAGCATTACCCTAGCACCTAGAAACCCTAGTCACGGACCAGGACACCATTGTGTTAGGCACTGTGCAAACATGGAACAAAAAGATGGTCCCTGCCCTCCAACTGCTTACAATGCAAGTATAAGACAAGAGAAAACTCTCTTGTAATTTTATGGCAAGTCACGTTGTCACTGTGTGTTGTTCTTAAAAGCCCCATTTCCTGGAGACAGGTAAATACACAAGACACTCAGCTTTTTTTGTTTGTTTGTTTTTTATAAAATCGTTTCTAGCCCTCCAGGTAGCAGAGAAAAATTGAAAACATGCCCCAAGTGCAGTCTAAAGGCTTTGACACCAGAAGGCCAAAAAAACCTAAAAAGATCTAATGTTGATTAATATTTTTTTTAATCTCACGATTTTTGTTTTTTTAGAATTCAAACAACGAAAAACAAATAAGTTCGGTGCTACGTTTTCCAGCTAGTTGTTGTAAATGGTTTGTATTAAATTGAGATTTTAATTTTTTTCTTGAAAAAGTGTGCATGTCTTTCTTTTTAATGATTTCCTAAAAAATGCACTGAGAACAAATATGTATAAAACATGTTGGCTCCCTGCAAAGTGTATAATGAGTACTTATTAACCTGTATTTTGCCAGTTATCTCCAAAACACAGCTATTTATTAAAAGATAATGCAAACTGTTTTTTTTTTAAATCAAAACAGAAACTCTTAAATAAACAGAGACATAACTGAACATATAGCACCAAATTATATCCGCAGACAGTTACTGACACTGATAATCTAGCATTTATTCAAAAAACTACCATTCCCCACAAGTTTACGAACAGCAACAGTTGTGGTTCTAAAAGCATTAAGCTCCCTACCTAAATGGGCTGCTTTGGGATTTGGTCAAACATCTGCTATAATATTTTTTATTAAAAAAATAAAAAATAAAAAGTCGGACCGCCACCAATCCCATCCACTGTCACGGAAGCAACATATTGTGCACTAGAAACAAGACACAACTAAGCAAAAGCAAGGCTTGCGTGACTTTATATAGGAATACTTAGCCTACCTTAAGGCAACTCCTGTTTATTCAGCCTGTTGCAACCAACCAACAGAAAAACTGCAATCCATTACATTTCCGTTTAGCTTAAGTCTGGCAGCCTTCCAGGAAACAGGATACAACTGGCCAAGTGTGCAAAGGCTGTACTAATCAGTTTTCCAAATATACATTTATCATGCATGTACTAGCCTTGGGGAGCATGGCTTCTCATCAGGAGGTTCCAACTACAGTTACCCAGTAGGCTAAGACTAAAATATTATGCATCATTTTAACAAGCTTTCTTCTGCTGCAGCATGCTGCAGCTGTCAGGATGGGGATATTTTTCTTCACAGAATAAGGTTTAGTTCAAAACCAGCCAAAGAGAAATGGGGGGGGGGGGGGGAAAGGTCACATCTTCACTTGTTTTACATATGTGCTGTAACTGAAAAGCCCCAAGTCAGATTCCCAACATTATTCTTAACACATGTTAGAGAAGGAATTAATGAAAGATCAATAGATTGTTTGAGCCATACCCAGGGTTTTTTGGTAGAAGATTAAAAACTAAATTAAAAACACACACAAACAGGCTCAGTCTACACTTTTAACTTCTATTGGCATAGCTCTATTGGGTCAGGGTGTTGACTGGTTTTAGGAAGGCTGGAGACCAGTCGAGAGATTCGTCTCCCTACCTGCATCTATCATCAGGGTTTAAGATCGCCCAAAATAAAAACCAACAAGGGAGTGCAGGAGTAAAACGCAGGTACGTTTATTAGACCAACAACAGTTAAACAAGGTAAGTAAACGGGGTATGCTATAAAGGACTCCCAACACAGGTAGGTAAGGTAAATAGGTAAAGGTGGCACTATAATTATACTGCCTGTGACCAAAAAGGGTTTACTCCCTCCATAAAACCGGTCCCAGGTGAGGGGTATGGAGGATTTAAAAGGTCTCTACCATTTCTTGCAGCTTGCATCTGGAGCCTCATGATGCAGATCAGGTCTGGAACCAATCAGGTGACTCAACAGGATGAAGAATGAACCTCAGGCAACAGGTAGGCGATAACTCTACTTGATGCTGGTGATTCTTCTTTCTCCTTCCTGCGCCATCGCGGGTGCAAGTAAGATCCCGATGAGAGAGTGGAAGCTAGCAGCTCACCCTTGAGTGCAAGTGCGTTAAACCCTCCCACAACCCTAAGGCGCGGTACTCTGGCTTACGCACCTGAGTAGACCACACTGCTGTGGTCCAGCACTCAGCCACTCAGATGGGCAGTCCCTTCCTTCTGATGTGCTAGCTCTTCTATGCCCTGCTGTTCCTGGGCAGATGACATATCACATGGCTACTTGGATTCCCACCTTTTCAGTTGAAAGGGCAGGAAACTATACCTGAAGAGGGGGAAGAAGGGCAGCCAAGATGGATTCCTAGTTGTTGTTGCCACAAATTCAAGATGGCGTGTGGGTATTAATGCCAAAACAGAAAATTTCCCCTGACAGTGGGTATTAAAAAAAACCACATGAACAGCGGACACAGCTATAGCGACAAAACCCCCAGTGTAGATGCAGCTATGCCAACAGAAGAGTGCTTCTGTTGGCATAGTTAACATTGTTTATGGAAGTGGTATTCCTAATCAGGCAGAAAAACTGTTTTTGTTGGTATACGCTGCATCTACACTAGAGGGCCATGCCAGCATAGCTATGTCAGCACAGGTTCTGTAGTATAGTCATGGCCTATCTACCATCTATTTGCGTGTCTGTCTGTCCCTGTCTTATAAAATCAGAGCTTTACCAAGGGAGAGAAGTCTCAAAACCAGGGATATAGTGCTGCCACACCAGTCCAGAGCATCGCTCGTGGATGTTGGAGACAAATGGGTGATGTTGGGGACTGTGGTCGGTGGGGCGGAGGTGGGTGGAATGTATGTCAGGGCTGCTGGGATGTGGGGGGTAAGGAACTTCAGCATAAAGTTGGTAGTTGGTAGAAAACCATTATAAACCTGCTCTGATCAGCTAGTTAAAGTAGCTTTATGAAGTGGCCCAAAAATAGCTGAAGCATACCAGTTAATCCTGCCCTTATTTGAAGTTTGTAGAGAATATTTATGTTGTAAAAACAATATTTTACATGCATCGCCAATGGGCTTTTTGACTAACTATATGTGTACTTCAGATGTGCCTTGCTATGAAGTCTGGCACATAAAAGCTTGGTTATGCGTGTTTTCTCTTGATATAGTATGCGTACTTATCACTAACGTATAAAGTCGCATCATTGCTGTTGCACAGATTTTCAATGAGGTAAAATTTACTGGAAGAATATTAAGTGATGAATATGAGTGCTTTATCATATGTTGACGTCACACACAAGGGAGTCTCCAAAAATCTCTTCACACATGACAGAATTATCAATTTCAGGTCACGTTTGCAGGGCTCCTACACTATAAAAAAA
Source organism: Trachemys scripta elegans (assembly GCF_013100865.1). Lineage (NCBI taxonomy): Eukaryota > Metazoa > Chordata > Testudines > Emydidae > Trachemys > Trachemys scripta. The sequence continues at coordinate 87,695,878 of NC_048301.1, forward strand.
ATACATCATTGCTTAGTACCCCTGAAAATTCTTTAAAAGAAAAAGGGTGAGAGCTAAATTTTGCTGTAAAAACTGTACAATGTTTACCCAGTCCTGCGAAGTGTTGAGTGCCTCCTCCCTGCAGTCGAAGTGACAACTCCACAAATCATAGGAAGTTCTCCTTACCTTGAAGGACTGGTCCCTAAATATCTACAGTTTAATACAGAAATCAAACTCTTTTCTCCAGTTCATCAAGAACAGTCTTCAAGGGCTAGATTGTGACCAGCCCCAAAACAGCCAATCAAGGGAGTAAGGAGTCCTTTCCTAGGGCAATTACATTAAGACTACTTAGCTCTTTGCCATGGGTGCTGGGGGCGGGGGGAGGGGAATGCAAGGGTTGTGCATCAGTTGTCCCGTCACAGGAAATGGACTGGATGGGCACTAGGCAGAGCTATTATTCCATTGTCCCCCTACCAGGCTTGGCAACAATGCAGGCCGGCTCCATGGTAGGGATGGGGGACAGTCCTACACCCTCAAATGGACTGCAGCAAATTCCTCCATCCTGATAACAACAGAGGGGCCCTGGGAAGAATCAAGCCTCTCAGAGGGTCCAGTGGTTCGTGAGGCTCTTCCTGAAGCAGCACAGTTTATGTTCTTTCCATAGGACTGCACTAAAATGCACAATCTAGCCTAGAGTTGTTTTTTTGGCCTGCCCTTAATTTCTTTGGCAAAAGACTGATGAAAAATACAGTTATGCTGCTGAGTGATGAAGCAGAAGGAAATCAGCTATTAAAAGATCTTGATTAAATGCATATATTTATACCATAAACAGAAGTGCAGGGAATGGTACAGCTGCTAAAAATCTCAACAACATTACCTTCCCCATACAACCTTGCAAATAGTTTGCAGATTATTCTGGCTGTCATCACTTCTGGCTCTAAATACGCTTTCACCTTTCATTTTCTGCAATTTTTTAAAATCAGGTTTGGCTATTTCATGTGCCACTCTGAGCTGAAAAATTATGCATCTGGACGTGTGGAGGAAGGTTTGCAATCATGCACTTACTGAGGAACATCACTATGAAAGAATAACTAAGAATTTCCTGTTCAACACATCGCCCATGGGCTGTTCTCCTTACATCAAAATACAGTGAATTAGACACTTCCAAAATCTCCAGAATATCACACTTAGTGTTTCTGTTAAGAACATAGATATATGGAGTTGGCCCAATGGTCTAGTCTTAAGTGTTCGCCAATGTCATAAGACACAAAGTTAATTCATTGTCTCTTACTTCTCGGGCAGGAAGGGGTAGCAGCATTGCAAGGACTCAACCTGAGGAGAGAACTAAGTAGTGTCTTGCATTGTTCAGAAAAATCACTCCAACCAATAACTCCTTGGCCAGAAGTAAGTGGAACTTTAAGTAAAATTGTGTGCATGAATAAGTTGGAGGCTCCAGCAGGGAAGTATCTGCCCCCGAAGCCTGGGAAAAAAGATTAAAAAGAAAATGGATGGGAGAGTCCCCAGGCCAGCCACTGACGAGAAGGGCATGGACAGACAAGGACAGCTCCTGTGAGTCAAGCTGTTAATAAGTCAGGCGGACTGCTTGCTACAGAGAATTCAGTTGATTGTGGCTACTGTTTAATATAGCTAATTAGCAACATGGGCTGCTCCCAATGGCCTTAAAGATACTTTTGAAGATGAAGGAATGTGCCAGGGTTACGCCAGGCATTTTGATAACCTCATCTCTTGCTATCAAAGTCACTCCCGAGAGTACTGACTCAAGACGTCAACACTTCAAAGAATGACATTGAGAGCACAGAAATGCTGATGTGCTGGTACTGCACCATCAATTCAAGACATGCCATTTTGGAAGCAACACTACTATACAGATTACAGAGGCTTGGTCTACACTTAAAAATTAGCTTGACCTAGCTCTGCGCTCAGGGTTGTGAAAAATGTTGCATCCTGAGTGCCATTGCTAGGTTGACCTGGAGTAGAAATGGCTAGGTTGATGGAAGAATTCTTCCATCAACCTAGCTACTGCCTCTCAGACAGATAAACTACATTGATGGAAAAAACCCTTCTGTTGCCGTGGGAAGCGCCCACACTACAGACATTATAGCTGCAGTACCGTAGTTGTGCTGCTGCAGTGTAGACATGGCCCTAACGCCACTAGCTCCTGCAGGTATATGGCATACAAGCGACTGGTGGAAAGATACCTACATATCAACTGACAAAAATATACTTCCTCGGTGTTCATCATAGGCATCCTATGGGGGTGCTACATCGATGGAACTGCTACGTACAATCTGCACTAAAGGAACTACTGCATTAGACTGTACAGCTCAGAGTTGTAAGAATAAAACAATTTACATTCAACTACTTAATGATGTTAGGTTCTCTTTCATTCCTATTATTATCTGTATTACCATAGTGCCCAGGAGCTATAAAATAGGGCAGTGCTTCCAAGGAATAAAATACTGAGGGAGAGAAAATCTTTGCATTTATATGACTATCAAGAACCACTCTGTTATGATTATCTAAGCTTGCTGGTTGACTACTGCCCTCAGAATAATTCAGTCATTCAAGGTATTTCATTGTTGTAAAGTTGAACAAATTCAGGAAGTGACCCATTGCCCAAAAGGGTTGGATTTTGGGGCAGTAGTAGGGAAGATAAATGAATATGTCTCTCGTAGGATGGCACAGCATTTTTTGTTAGTCATAAAATGCATTGTTGGTAGGAGTCCAATACCATCCATTATTTTACATAGTATAGCCAGTGACCTCAAGTCCACATGCACCTTATTTGTATTATGAAAAGAGGATTCCGGATGGCTGGGGAATACCCTTCATGACATCATCTTCCCAGAGTTTGATGCCAGACATAGCACACTGAACCAAAGCACTTCTGGAGGCTGCAAAGTCTCGAGTCCTCTCTCTTTTGGTAAGTTAAATGGTGCAATTATGAGACAGTCTGGCAACCTTGCTACAGAATTGTTGGGACACGTTAACCACACGTTAATTCTACCAAAGTCAATAGAATTGTGTCAGGGATAACATTTGACCCATCCTGATTAAAAACATCGATCAATCTTCTCTCTTATTCTTGACTGGATGCAACATGAACTCCTAGGAAGCCTTCTGCTCTTGTTTTTCAACCCAGATGGTGGTGAGCCTCAAGATATTTGAGCAGAGAATTAGGTCCCCTCCTCTCCCTGTGAAAATCTTCATGCACAAAGGTTTGCTGTAATTTTTTCTCTGCAGTTTTCTGGGATGCTTCCCACCCTAGCTGTGTCTCTTGTGCTGTAATAGTTTGTTGGCTTTTGTATGTCTGTCACGGGTTTACTATATAAATGCATATGAGTTAGTGTGCATTGCCTGCCTGCCTGCCATCACCCACTGGAAGCTGGTATTCCTCACTGCAAGTTAGAATATTGGCGAGGAATGCAACACCCATTTGTTGTAAGATTAATAAGTAATGTGTCTTTTTGTTTTTTTACTAGATTGTATTTTGACAGCACGCCTAGGGATCCCAGTCAGGAATCAGGGCCCGACTGTGCTAGGTGCTCTACAGACAGATACCATAACACGTATGTTGGTGTATTAGCTCTGACTGTAAGGCAGCTCTTCAAGAAAGACCCAAAGCAACCTCCCTGATCTCTTGCAGCTTAATTCATCACAAGTCCTCTACACCTTCTCTACAGACTCCTTTTCTTTGTTCCTTCACCCAACTCCCATCTTGTGCTCCCATTTTTGCTGACTCCCTGTACCCCCTTTTGGGCACTACCTCTGGCACCATGTAATTATTGCTATTACTGTCTCCCCATGCCCATCCCTCAAGCCTCCTCATGCTGCTTGAGTTTTGCTTCATGCTCCCACAACAGCAGTCTCCAGCTGGACCTGGTGCACAGAAACACTTGCTTTATAGCAGTCCTACTAGTGGGCTAGGCATCAGCCCCATTCATCCTAATAAGACTGCCCCAGACGACCCTCTGCCCTAGGACAGCATCTGCCTTGAATGGAATTTGATTTTCCTGTCAAATGAAGATGTGCCTGGAGGGTGCTGCCCTCTGCTTTCCTTCAACTGGTGAATGGTCCCTTGGGGACCAGATTGAAGCAGATTAAAGCAGTTCCTAATCTGTTCTAACCCACACCAGGGATGTGTGGAAAATCAGGGATCCATAGCCAACTCCCTGATGGCCCCCTCATGATATGTGTGTGTAAACCAAGGCATAGAAAGGAGTGATATAAAGGGTATGCAGTTATAACCAGTAACACAATCATAACAGTATAAACCATCAAGTTTTGAGGGGGCCGCTTTTCATTCTGAACCCCTTTTTTCTGGTATTAATATTTTTCTATAAATAAATGATCCCTGAGATAAAAAGTCTTTCATCGTTCTTGTTCTCAGACATTTAAAATGGCTTTTTACTGGACTATACAATGAAAAGCTTGAGAATTAATGTGCTAAATTCTGTCCTCATCTCACAGAACCATAGAAATGCAGGACTGGAAAGGACCTAGTCCAATCCCTTGCACTAAGACAGGACAAAGTAGTACCTAGACATGGGGTAGGCAACCTATGGCACGCATGCTGATTTTCAGTGGCACTCACACTGCCCGGGTCCTGGCCACTGGTCCGGGGGGCTCTGCATTTTAATTTAATTTTAAATGAAGCTTCTTAAACATTTTAAAAACCTTATTTACTTTACATACAAACAATAGTTTAGTTATATATTATTGACTTATAGAAAGAGACCTTCTAAAAATGCTAAAATGTATTACTGGCACGCAAAACCTTAAATTAGAGTGACTAAATGAAGACTCGGCACACCATTTCTGAAAGGCTGCCGACCCCTGACCTAGACCATCCCTGACAGGTGTTTGTCTAACTTGTTCTTAAAAACATCCAATGATGGAGATTCCACAGCCTCCGAGTGGAAAAATTATCCAAGGGCAGATTTTGGCCCATTGTGTTTGGTTTTGTTTTAAAATAAAGGAAAGTTGCTTTTGAAGAAGGCAAATGTTTCAGTCTATAAAAAGGCACATTCAAATTCTACTTACAAGTGACATCTATATTTTGGCCAGACCTCCTTAAGAGGATAAAATATGTAAACTACTACCTTTTTAAATGGCAAAGTACACAACCGTCAGCAAAGATTACACAATCTGAACTGTCAGAGCAAGTTGTCATAGCAATTCAGTCATTTATCCTCCAGCACAAAACAGAAACTACACCCATGTAAGAAAATATTGTGTTATGTCTTTTAAAAATAGGTGACTAGTAGTCTACACTGGTAAGTTACAGCACTGTAAACACTTCGGGCTTCCCAGGCATCACTGATTTTGAAGCAAGAAGAAAAAGAGCATGTTTTAATAAATGCCTCATTTTCTTTCCACTTTCTATTTTTGCATTACAGTCTAAATATGAACTTTCCTTTGCTCTGCCCCAGTCTGTCTGAAGACTATCCTTGGCGAGGGGGAGGAGGGCCTTAAAGCATTTGAGCTAGTCTGAATAAGTAGCTGTGGGGTTCTCTGCCTAGACCTACACTCTCCCCTACTGAGCACATGGGATTATTGCAGACTCTTATCTATTTTATGCTTCCTTTAACATAGCAACTACCAGTAACCAAGTATTCTGCACTCAACATCATGATAACTGAAGTTAAAAACTGTTGTTGTTTTTTTAAAGGATTCTTTCCCCCCTCCCCACCCAAAGCTCCAAAGGGTGTTGTCTGATTGTGGAAAAGCCAAGTCAAAGATGGGAGTTTTACACATTTTGCTCTGAATATTTTCTGACATGCTCTGTAAACGTATTTCCCCAGTGAGGGGCCAGCTGTTGTGAGAAAGACTCTGACTCCCAGGGCCAGATCCAGGAGTTTGATTCTGTGTTCTATGAGGAGCCAGTGCAGAGAGTGCAGCACCTGGTGAGGCACTCTCAGCTGCCTGTATTGCTCAGCAGGTGGGCCTGCTACATCCTGAACCAACTGGAGCTTTTCCAGAACCAGCATCTTTGTTCCTAACTATAATAAAGCCTAGAGATCACGTACACATGGATCAGCATGGCCGAAACAGAGTCTGATAGATCAGGATGTAATTCTCTTGCCAGCTTTAGCTGTAAATGCATGTTTGGGTTTTTTTAGACTTAGCTATTTGGCTACCCACAGGGTCCCCAATGTTGTGGACCATCTTGACAAGAAAAAATGCCCTTGATGAAGGGTAATTAGGGTGGAGATGGCAAGTTCTTTGAAATGTATCATTCTCCCCACTGCCATAGCCTCGGTCCTCCCTGGGTTTGGTTTCAGCCAACTACTCTTCATTTGTGTGCTGACGGTTTCCAGGCACCCCGTTAGTTGGGAAATGGTGCTGATAGTGAATGACAAAATGTAGAGGTGGGTATGATGTGTGTATTTGTGGCACCTGACCCTATTCTGTTGCAAGTCCACCGAAACAATTTCAGATAGAGGTTGAATGGGATTGAGAATGAATCTTATGGAACTTCATATGTGAGGGCATAGTTGCATATCATGGTTCTCCAGGAAGGGTCTGAACTAAGTGACCTGTGGACTTCTCCCAGGTGCAAATCCAGGGTTTTGAATCAGGATCCTCTCCGATTACATCAGGGATCAGCAACCTTTGGCACACGGCCCGTCAGGCAAGGGCGGCCAGCACATCCTTCGGCCCGCGCCACTTCCAGCAGCTCCCATTGGCCTGGAGCAGTGAACCGTGGCCCCGAACCTGCAGATGCTGCAGGTAAACAAACCGGCCCGGCCTGCCAGGGGCTTTCCCTGGAGGGCCACGTGCCAAAGGTTGCCGATCCCTGGATTACATCATTAATTTTGGGTGGGGAGTAAGGGAAAGATTTAGGAGGACAAAATGTGCCAATACAGAATACCTCAGAGAAACTGATTTAGTACTTAAAATAATGTATCCTCTCTCTCTATCTGTTATATTGGTCTTAATTTCACATATAGTATGGTACGTAGGATGGAGGGGGAGGGGAATTTAGTTCCATATCATTTCTGTGTGTGCAAGCTTACTGTAAAAGGCTAAAAAAGCTGCATTCAGACCCAGGCAATCTTTCTTAGCGAGGGTGTGGACAGGGAGTATGTGGCTACTGCCCATATACAGAGAGTGCCATTTCTGCTCTGACTTATCAATGGCTTTTGTAGAGCTGGGTCTGACTGCTCATGGGTTTATAAGAAGCTAACTATTTTTGTGAATATGCGCACACAAATCAAGTTGTGCCCTACTCCATCCCCAATAACAGAAGGGGGGCAGACTGCACCACAAGTTGTTTTTGGGACCCCACAGTAGTAGAGAATTAGATTATGAGCTACTAAGGCTACCACAAAGCTTCGCTTATGCTTCAGGCCAGCCCTATCCTGTTGGCTCAGGAAACCAGCTAAATCCAGGATTGTAAAAGGGTCTTCAGCTTAAGAACGCATCCTGCTACCTCTAGGACACTGAGCTGAGCCAGACTGTTTGTAAATAATGCCAAAAGAGGTATTTGTGTGCTGAAGACTTTCAGTTAGTCATACAAAAGAGATGAGCATAAGAAAGGATCCTGAAAGAGGGAATTCAAAAAGACTGGGGACCTAATACACAGTCACTTGGAGATTGAAATTAATTTGTCAAAACAAAAACCATAAAGGAATTTTAAAGACTTTCCCAGCCACCCAAATTAATACAGTTTACCGAGCTCACTAGCATTTTCTCTTGAAAAAAGGAAAACATACAAGTTGTGAGCTTTGTTAGAGGTTTCTAAAATACAAAAATCCTATTCTTACATTGTCAGGGTTGGAATTCAGCTAGAACACATTCATTTAAGGCTCATTTAGACAGGAAGTGATTAATTAACAGAGGTCGGCCAACATCCACCTAGAGTAGACCAAGCCAGTGATGTTTAGAAACTTAGGCCTGGTCTACACGTGGCGGGGGAGTGTGCGGGGTGGGGAGAGAGGGGAGAGTCGATCTAAGTTATGCAACTTCAGCTACATACTTAGACCTACTTACTGTGGTATCTTCACTGCAGTAAGTCAACAGCTGACATTCTCCCTCTCGCCCTGGTGGAGTACCGTGGTCGATGGGAGAGTGCTCAACGGTAGACACGATAAATTGACCCCCACTGGATCAATCACTGCCCGCCGATCCAGCACGTACTGTAGATAACCCCTTAGTTAGCTGGTCATGGTTAATCCTACTGGGGAAACAAGGGTTTGCCTTGACTAGAATTTAAAGGTACGTGTAAGACACATTCCAAGACTCTAGGCGAGACAAGGCAACGTATACATTTACCATGTGCTCGCTGGTCAAGCTGAAGCCTGGGCTATATCCTCAGGAGTCTCTCTAGACTTGCCAACACTGCAAACTTCCTTGACTTCACTAGGACATTATTACGCATTAGCTAACACAAATAAAGAACACATCTTTTTTCCTAGTGAAGACAAGGCCTTATTTTGACAGGCTCTTTGTCTCTGGCATCCCATTCTGAGTTCTGGGACCTATATCTTTATGTTAGTGAGAGAAAAATTATTCATCTTTTTATTATCACCTTAAGCACCCCAGTGCTCAATACCACTTTAAAAAGGCTGTGCTAATGCTATTCTAAACAACCCCCATTTAAGGTCACATTTCCTTAAGTTCAAACGAAACATGTCTTCCACCTGGGGCCAAGAACATGTCTTCCACCTGAGGCCCCTTCAAGCCCAGGCTTCTTCTCATACTAGCAGAGCTCAGCCCTGGTGGCCTTGATATAAACTCTGCACACTATTATTTGTAAAACCAAACTAATAAACAAAAAGGGAGGAGACTGTGTAGCTTAGTGCTGATGAAGAAATAGGAACAAAAGCGGCATCTAAATTACACACTGAAATAGATACTACGAATGCAAGCAGCTGTAAAATTTCAGCCAGGTGGTCATCTTCAGCTACAGCCAAGAGCAAAAAATAACTGTAGTCTTTTTCTTTGCAGAGACTCCAACTGCAACCGTAAGGCAAAATACCACACACCTCATTTTCTACTGTCAGCGTGCCTTTTAATTAGTTCTTTTGTTCCCCAAACAAACATTGTCTATTAAATGCAATGCTCAGAAAATTCTAAAGCAGAAACAAGATGGTTAATCAAGACCAAGAGCATTTTAGTGCAGTAAATTGCACAGAGGCAATTAAACATTCAAGCAGTTCTTCATTCTCCCTCCCCTGGTAAATTACAGTTACTTTTATATCTCTTGCTCCATTTGCCCGTCTCAAAACAAGAGGTCAGTCTTCCCCCTACTCTTACAAAAAAGAGAAAGGCCTCATTTGTCCTATTCTATTAATTCACCAACAGCTTCAATGCACCAACCAATTCTCTTAACTCCTACATATTTTATAATGGGAGAAGACTTGCTCTTAATTTTTTATCCATACAGGCCAAATTAAACTAGCTCCATAAAAGATTCTGTATTCCTTAGCTAACTTGGTACTGGTGATGAAGGTGGTTATATTTCACAGTATAAGCCTAACCTCCCCCTCCCCCCCCCCCCACCTCCCCTGCATCTACACTTCAACTGCACTAACCCAGGACTTGGACCCAGAGTCCCAGAACCTTGCAGGGCTGGAGGGTCTCAGCTCAAGTTAAGCTGGGACCCAGGGCCTGAGCCCTACTGTTCTGCAGTGTAGACGCAGCTCCACTTGACTTGGGTCCCGGGAGTCTGCCGGAAATATCCTACAATTCCATGGGACAACTTCCTTAGTCCTCTCTATCCCAACAATCTGCAATACAGTCTATGGAAAACAGAAGCTGATATCCTCCCTTTTCAAATGGCAGCAGCTCAGGTCAGCGTTAACCCATTCTCTTCTGATCTCCAATCTGCAAGCACACTATCAGAAGGAATCCTGTGTTTGCAATGGAGAGCAAACTGAGCAAGTCTGTTGCAAAGTGAGCTGCTTCAAACTTCCTCTAACATGCAGACCCAACAGTAAAGATTTCCCAGTGCACCATGATCCTAGGGCTAGAGCAGCCACATTTTGGGAGTGTGGGGGAATGCTAGGGACTCAGATATGGTTACTTTGACTTGGGTTTGCACACCACAGTGTGGGCACCAGAGGCCTAGGTTTGAGCACAGATTAAAAAAAGGGCTAAAGTACAATGTAGACACTTAAACCCAGGGTTCCCTAACACAGGCCAGCTGACACAAGTCCCACTAATCCTGGGCTTACATTGCAGTGTAGACATACAACATGTGTCCTTGGTGAAGACATTTAAGCTGTTCCTGCCTTAGTATACATCTACAAAATATATATTACTATATATTACATGGCCAGAGCTGCTCACAGCCTGGCTGGGTTGGGTTCACAATGTTTTTTTGGAATAGCACCCTGCAATTTGGTTAGGAGGAGACTAGAAGCAAAATAATCCCTTTAGGGATGCCTTGGAGGGTCAAGTCTAACAAATTTCAACCTATAAGGAGCAATATCTCCCACCACTTACTGGGTCCCCCATTTTGTCCCCACCCACAACCTCAAAAGCCCTGGTATCTCTTAACTCTTCAAAAAGTCTCAATGCTCCTTGCTGGACAAAATGGTTCCCTCCCTTGCTCTTTGAAGAGTTCATGAATTTTGCAGCGGAGAGAGCATTCTCCCAATACATTAAGGCAGGGGTTGGCAACCTTTCAGAAGTGGTGTGCCGAGTCTTCATTAATTCACTCTAAGGTTTCGCGTGCCAGTAATATATTTTAATGTTTTTAAAAGGTCTCTTTCTATAAGCCTGTAATATATAACTAAACTATTGTTGTATGTAAAGTAAATAAGGTTTTTAAAATGTTCAAGAAACTTCATTTAAAATTAAATTAAAATGCAGAGCCCCCCAGACCGGTGGCCAGGACCCGGGCAGTGAGAGTGCCACTAAAAATCAGCTCACGTGCCACCTTCACACGTGCCATAGGTTGCCTACCCCTGCATTAAGGCAATGTTTAGAATACACACCTCCAAGCTACAGTTGAGTGGATTTAGAGCACATTTCACATATACAGGACCAAATCCTATTTTGACCCAGCAAAACAAAATTAATAAATTACCATGGCAAATATGGACATATATCATGCACTGATAAGGAACCAGTGTGTTGGATCTTATCACTTAAACATTACACACCAACCCAAGGTAAATAAGGAGCCAGAGGTTTAAAAAGCTGAAAGTGGAAATGAAAACAATCTAAAGGTCATAAAGTCAAGGAGACATTCTGTTTTGAATAAGTTAAGCCTCTGCATTCACACTGTAAAGTTGTCTGCAGTTACATATCCTGAAAATGAAAAGCTTTTTGAAGAACTGGTGGGTTAGAGTATTTGGGTTAATTTGGTAAGTAAGTCAGTGGAAATCACATGGCTAAAAGCCTGCATACCACTGTAAAGAGGGAGTTAAATATCAGAAGGCACTAACAAATCACTTAGAAATGCATCAGAACATCATTAAGCCCGATTTTTCAGTTAAGAATTCATATTAGCAAACGGTTTATGCTTTTCAAAAACACTGTAGTATCTAGCTGCATTTCTCTTGTAGCCATCTATAAATACTTTATAGGTGTGGTTAGGAAACTGCAGCCAAATTCTTCTAGGATTTTAAGTTTCCATATCAAGTTCAGGGATGTAGCATGTTAATGTTAACATTTTGTAGAGAATATACCTCATTAACTGCTGTGGCAAAAGCCTTGGTGGTCTGCTCCTCAGCGACTTTGACCGCTGCAGTTTCAGTCACTTGCAAATTACTTCCAGATGAGTATCAGTTACAGCAAGTTTTACAACAACATTTATAAATATTGCAAGAATCCTAAAGGCATATGATAAGTGCACTGTGAACTTCTCTGCAGTAAATGTATGCGGGGGTGTGAACAACAGCATGCACAGCACATACACCCAGAGCCTGATTTTCAGCTGAGAATTATTTGGCCCTATCCTATTCGCACCTGCAATTATTTGCAGGTAGGATGTAATTTAATCATCAAATACCACTGGACTGGACTTGAAGATCAGATACTTAGTGACGTTGACTGCACCTTTAATTAGGAGATAAGCTTTTACATATCTAGCACTAAGCATCTTCTTTACATTTTATTAATATATTCATCTTAGCATTTGAAAAAGGATCCCATTTAAAATCGGACAGACCTTCAAAGTATCCACCTCCCTAATGTAACAAAAATAGTTGCTCCAAATGAACCTTACTCCTTTTGTTATCCCCCCGCTAGGCTCAGCGTCCTAAATTATGCTTCTAGCTGCCTCCATTTATGCATCATAAAATTATGTGGCATTATTTGGCAATGTTACTAGATTATGAGATGGTAGGATAAATTGAGGTGTTGCAAAACAGAGGAAGCAGAAGGCAGCAGCAGCAGGCAGGGCCTGTCTTTTTGGAAAAGCAGCCCTCCTTCCCCACCCCCGGAGGATATCTGCAGGGGAAGTCTCCTGCATGAAGAGCTATTAAGCCAGGGGTTCTCAAACTGGGGGTTGGGACCCCTCTGGGGGTTGTGAGGTTATTATATGGGGGGGTCAAGCTGTCAGTCTCCACCCCAAACCCCGCTTTGCATCCAGCATTTATAATGGCGTTAAATATATTTTTAAAAGTGTTTTTAATTTATAAGGGGGGAGGTTGCACTCAGAGGCTTGCTATGTGAAAGGGATCACCAATACAAAAGTTTGAGCACCACTGTATTAAGCCCTGTAATACTGGTGTTCTATTCCTGTATGATTTAGGAGCTGTGCAGCAGGAGGCAGCAGCTGCCATCCAGAGCTCCTAAGACCCATTAGAGTAGAGCTCCATTCCTGCGTGGCTTAGGAGCTGCACAGATGGGGGATTTCCTGCCATCTGGGGACCCCACGCTCTGCAGAAGTGCAGTTGTTGCCTCCTACATGCCTCACTCTACTTCCTCTATGACAGTGCTGTGGCCTGTTGTGTCACTAGTGCCCATGAAAATCTTCCACTCTCCAAGCTGGCCACTCGGTCCTCCTGCTCCAAACATCCTAAAATGGCAGGGGGCAAGCTGAGGAGCTAAAAAAAATGCCTTTTTGTTTGGATTTATCTGGCACAACGGGGTCCTGCTCATTAGCTATTTAAAGTATTTATGAAGCACCTTTCAGATCAGAAGAATGAATGCCCATATCAAAAAGGAGGGGTGCCTCACCATTCCTGTCCGTGAGGAGGTGCAAAGGTGGGGTTTTGGGTCAGTTTTAAGGGTGTCGTTCCTAAGTACTGAGTTATCAATGAAAAGGTGCACCTCACACCTACATCTCATCAGGCGTTGCCTCTGCCTCTCCTTCTCTGGCAAGGAGTCCCACAGGGTAACTGTTCAGCTTTTGTTCAACAAGGCTCCCTCAGATCTTGCTGGTTTTGTTTTTGAAGTGGGCCTCTTTTCCACAGCGAGCTGCACTTGGTCCTAGAAGCATGTTTAGACCTTCCAGTGGATTAGTTGGATTACTGCACAGATCAGTTCAGCTGGCCATTATTGGCTAGCACAACTGCGTATGAAATAAAGAATCTTTTATGGCTTACAGCATTTGCCTACAGGTGGGCCTCAGCACTACATGGACTGGATGGAACATATTTTGTGCCACTGGTACTCCGGTAAGCTGCTTTCTTGCTTCATTTTTCATAGTTCATCAGAGAACCACAGGGACCTACAAGACAAGCGGTTATTTTGGGGCTAGTTCATTGATGGTTTCAGACAGCAGTTGGTTAATATTTCAGTAATTCATCAACATCTACATTTATTAGATGAGGAGCTTGTCCCTTTCAAGATCTTCTGGTCACAGAAAATGTCCAGGTGGTTCTGTGGGGCAAATCAGTTCATTGAAGGGGCAAGAATGGGTCCCTTTAAACACTCTTGAGAAGTGCTGGTGGTGGCCTTCCAGGAGTGTGGTATGCTATCGGTGCTTCTAAGTTCTAGATCAGGCATGCATCTAGCTGCACATGCAGTCTGAGATGGCCTGGGCAAAACTCTACTCCGACATGGCGCATAGCATATCTTGGGCTATAATGTCAGATTATTTTTCTACATGGAATTTGAAATTTCCCAGGACAATGAATCTCTGGACTGACACATTAGGTTCAGTTGAAGCTTGACTAATTCTTCTAGAAATGTGGCTAAATTCTTGTCAAATATGTAAATCTGATATATAAGTTAGAAGAGTCTTCATGATTTGTTGTCACTGCATTCACATTCCAGCTGAACAGACTCAAATATTTTTATTTGAGGATAGAATCTTGCTTTTTATTCTAAACTGGATGAGATTATGATCACACAGCCTTCACTCTTGGCCACTCTAAACCCATGATGTATTAGGTATCTCACAGAGACTAGTAGGATTTGTTCTGGCTTGGCTTCATCATCAAACCCAATTTTTACGATACATGCCAGGTCAGGAGCCTTGTGATCAGTTCATGGACGATTCTCACATTAACAACAACCTTGCATTCACCTGTACAAGTCTAAGGTAACTTTGATGCAATTCTACCAGTCACTGTGGCGTCTGAGAGGTGCAGCCGTTGCCTGTTCGTCTTTGATCGCCTTGGGGCTTTTTTCCTTGGGTGGAGTCTTCTTGTATCAGTGATAGTTTGGACTGAGTAGGTTGGGTATGTTTCAGTTTCAGTGCTTCTGGGGATTCCAGATTCTGCACTCCTGATTCCCACGGTATAGTAATGGTGATGGGTGCTTTTGGGGACAGGGACAGAGTGGTGATATAGCTAAAATGGTTGCTGCTTGTGTAGCAGGGGTGCATATCTCCTCCTGCCCCATTGCCATCCAAAGCTAGGAATGGAATAGCCTTAAAAAAAAACAAAAAAAAAACAAAAAAACACTCGGCTCTTGGGCCTGCGTGACTTGCACATAAAAAGGACTCTAGGATTGTTTCTTTTGCAACAAAGACTTTAATGTGTCAGAAATAATGTTTGACAAATACCAATTTTATTCTAATTTTTTTAGTTATTTTGACACATCAAATAACCATGCTAGAAAGGATTTAAAACATCCAAATGTTCAGAACTACAGCCTACTTTAAAGCCAGGTCTGATTGTTTTTTCCCTCCCAAATTCCAGCATTACAATGTATCTCATTGCAAACTGTAGAGTATGGTTCTTGTGCAATAAAGCACAAGTATATGGTGGCTGAAGGCTCTGCCTTTTTGTCTCCATACTTCATGACACACCCCAGGTTTATGGAGATTACATAATGAAGTGCACACCCACCCAGTTAGGTTTTATTGCTTCATTACTTATAGGGAAAAACTGAAGGATCCCACAGTCTGTGTGAAGGTGGGTTTTTTGGTTTTTAAATTTAGTGTGAAATATGAACAGCCAAGGAATTTGAGAAAGAACCCTGGACAGAAAACAAAACAAATAAGATCTAGTGGAAACTTAAACATACAAAACCCAGAAACATATTTGCATATATTATAAAGCACTTAGGGAGGGGTCAGACAATCTAAATCCTGAGCCAGCTGAGCCTTCCTAACCCTGTAATTTTGCATGTAGTCAGCACCTCATGTTGTGGCACAAAGTTTTCTTAAACTGTTCCATTTTCAGTACAGCACTGCTGTACATTTTTAAAGTTACAGTGTGGGAGAGAACACAGTCTGGAATCTTGAAAGCAACTATATTACTTCACTAAGCTGTTCTAGATTTTATTGACGTCAGGGTGTCCAGAGCCTGGTGGGAGAGGACAGTTCTTTTGAGTACATTAATATAAGGAATCTCATTTACAGTTCGCCTGAGATGAATAAACTCATCTTTGCTTCATAGGCCTATTGACCTGAACCAGAATCACATACAAGACACAGTGAAAATCTAGGCACACTTGGGGTTACTTTTACAGTCATATCAAAATGCACTGTATCACCGTCTTCACATTTTTGCACAATACCTCAATCCTACCAGGGAAAACACGTGATGTAAAAGTTGGGGTAGGACACTGGGAGCCAAAGGATCTGCAATCTATTCCTAGCTCTGCTACTGACTCACTGTGTTATATGTCCTTGTACAAATGGCTTTTCCTCTGTCTGCCTTACTTTCCTCATCTGTGAAGTAAGGATAACACTTCCTTACCTCACAAGGCCTTTTTCTAAATGGGGAAAATGAGTTGTGTTTGAAAAATGTGTTTCAAACATTTTAACCAAGGGGATTTTAGTTAACACATTTTGAAATCCAATTTCCTTTCCCAGTCTAGACAAAACCGCAGACAAGGTTAACAAGATTTATCATCTCAAAGCACTTTTAAAGACTGAAATTATTAAGCAATTCATAGTCAAGGGGGCAATAGAAATTTCACTTGTATATTGCTTTTTATTAGAACACCTCAAAGCTCTTTGCAAAAGGTCGGTAGCATAATCCCCCTTTCACAGATGGGGAAACCAAGACAGACTGGCTATATGCAATTTATTACTGTTATTGAAGTGGTAATTCTGACTAAGATAAAGACTTGTCCCTCTTCCTGTTGAAACACAAAAAAATTAGAAATATTCAGACCTTTAAAATAGAATCTACATCATTACTTTTTTGCTTAATTTTTACAGGGTGCTTCAGCTGCTGCTCAGACTTCTGAATTAAGGCCCCAATTCAGCAGAGTACTTCCGCAAGTGAATAGTTCCATTCAAGTCAACAGGAATACTGATGTGCATAAAGTTAGGATCATCCTTAAGAGCCTTATTGAACTGGGGCCTAATGACGAGGCTGGATGTGAGGTAGCTAAGCGATGAGGGAGGGGAGGGAGAGACAGGACAAGGGAAGATGCACTGCTAAAACTAAGAACAAATTATAGAAAAGAAGCTGTAAACACAAGGCCTCTTTTTCTTTTCAAATACATCCTGACCTACACCATGCTGCCTCTGCCACCTATAGGAGTGATGGGAGTTAACTGCTCAGTAACTGAAACAATGTATTTATGGAAGCTGTGCAATAACTATATTGTAACTCCACTGGAAACAATGGTAATTACACTGTTCCTGTGTTATCTTAGAATAACACTATAATTAGTATGTATCACCACTGTAGTCATGATTAAAATAATTATCCTAAAAGGTCACTCATAAGTAGCATTAACCACTCTGGCTTCCAAACATATATAGGTCTTTTTTAAAGGTATAATTGTTCTCTCTGTTTCACAGCTCATCCTAATAACACAATTTGCTTTTCCACCTATTTTCAGGTGAACAGCACAACCATCCCACAGTACTGTAAAAACAGCCCTGACTTCACATGCGAAATACTTACAGCTCTTCAAGATAAGGAAAGTTCTTAAAAGCATCCTCTGGTAGCTTTGTGATGTTGTTCATACTGATATCCCTGGGAAAGAAGAAAACACAAATGGGTCAAATGATAAGCAATTGGCACCAATTTAGAACATGAAGTAAATTTAAATAGATCAGCTGCTGGGATAATAGAAAAAGCTTTTTGCAGTGTAATGTTGTGGTATCTCTAGGAGTTTGCAGGCTAAACTTTCACAGCGTGGTGATCTAAAAATACAGAGCATCATGAAAGATTGATACCAAAGGCTTTCCTTCTGACAACCAGAAGGGGAAAAAATATCTTGAAGCTACAAAAGAGAGGAGGGGGAAGCCTATTAGAAACTTATTTTCTCCAGTCCTGATTTTTCTGACTCCTTACACACACACACACACACACACAGTCTTGATGTAACTAAAACTGCTCTGAAACCACCGCCTGTAAAAAATGTGACCACCCACTGTTCAAATATTCATACCGTAATGTCTGTTTTTTTTTAAATAAATAAATACACACACTGAGACTTGATAAAATAAAGACCTTCAGGCAAGTGTGGCTTTTGGAGCAGCTGACAAGAATAGTAGGAACATGCCCCAGCTCTACCGCAGTCATATTTTCTGCAAAACCTATAAAAGTCCTCAAGGTAATAGTTTTAAGTATAATTCATTTTTAGCCCATGAGCACATGCATGCAAGCAGCAAGTGCTTACATGATAGGTATGCAGACCAATTCTTTTCTTGTTTTTATATTGGCAGTAAGTGGCAAACTAAACTCCACCACCTTTGACTCACGTTGAGTAGCACTTTGCTCCATGAGTAGTGGAGTGAATAGAATAAATAAATAAGTTGCATACCTATCATGAAATCAGTGGGACTACTCGTGAAGGAAAGTACTACTCAACCTAAGTAAAAGCGAGAGAACAGGGCCAGAATCAAGAATTTGATTTGACAAGTATTAGTTTAAACTAACAGGTGCCAAATTTAATTTTTATTATTTAACCTTTTTATTTTTTACTTTCTGCTTTTGCTGCCCTTCAATTTAAAAAAAATAGTTTAAAAAAGACTTAATACCACGGCTGCAAAGTTCTTCCAATCTCCCTTGCCTCATCGGTCTTCCAAATCAGAGCAAAGCCTCACTCTGGCATCAAGCTTGAGAAAACTTTCATTCCTTATGGAATGCACAGCAACACCTATCACCTAAACAACATAAGTTACACACCTTCTTATTTCCAGAAAATGTGTGGAAGACGGTTGGCCTAGAACCACCAGATGTTCCTGCATCTGAGTACAGACAGAGGTGCCTCTCATATCAGCAATACACACACAAGCACATCTCTCCTTTAGCCGATAAACACATGGATGTCATTTATTTTTTCTTGTCATTCCACACACCCTGTTTGCAATTAAAACAAGACCAGAGGATAAGTCTATTATTTCAACCATTGGGAATGGTATTTGTTTGGTGCTAATGTTTGGTACCAAAGGGCTATAGTAAAAAAAAATAATAATAGCCACGATCTTCTATATCCATGCTAGACCGGTTTAGTTTGAGATCCTAGCTCCATAAAAGTCCAGCCTGTCCAGATGAGCATTTGTTCTGCTGCAGAATCCTATGATGGAATAAAACCAGAAACACTGACAAAGCCAGAAGTTAAAGGGCTCATCAGCCAGGGGAGCAAAAACTACAGGCCATGACCAGTTGTGGAATTCTACAAGCATGTGTTTATAGCCTGCACCATCATTACTTTTGAAACTCTCCACCTGAAAAGCAGAGTCACTACTTCTGGAAATAAAACAACTGAGCTGAGCTGAGTTCACTACCACCCTAGAGAAGGGTGTGGCACAAATCCCTTATCAGCCATTTCATGGCAGCAAAAGAAAAGTATTCTGCTGAAGAATCAAAAGCAGTTTCCATGGCCAGGGCCAAATCTTTCACTGTTTTTCCTCAATAGGAGACTTGGCACTAACTCTAAGAGGTGCTGGCTCCTAAGGAGCAAAGGAAGACTTCAGAGCCTCTGAGGGCTGACAGTCACAAAGGTCATTTCCTGAGGGAATAAACCTCCAAGATGCTTGTGCCCTGCCTTGTGCCAGAATAGGAGCTGAAAACTTGTCAGCTTCCATATAATGTACATTAAAATATACCCTCAATATACCAAGTAGCTTTTTTCCTGAAAACACTACAAGTAATGTCCATGTTATTCCTGCAACTGTCAGTCATAGTTCATAAAGAAAAAAGTGCTTACACAACATCTAGTCATAGGTCATAAAGAAAAAAGTAGCTCTATTTATACCAACATCCAAGTACGTTACAAGGCCAATAGGCCTGCTGAAATCACACATTGGTTATTGAAAAACTATCCTATTTTTTGCCACAAAGAGACCAAGTTAGCACTTGATGGAATTTAGATCAGGCTTTCTTTGCCCATCCAATGGATAAATAACTAGTCCCTAGTTTGCTGCTCCTCTGCTCCTTAACTTCCACACACGTGTGCACAGAGCACTAGCAAAATGGTAGCAAATAATTCTAATATACACTCAGCAATGTCGTATTTACTGGCAATTGCCTCTTTCACCAAGATGTTTGCCCAGTTCTGATTTCACTTGGGCAAATCAGGAATTACCCCATTGCAACTGACGGAATTATACTAGTGTATATCAAGAATACAGGAAACCAGAATAAGATGCAACACAAACCCAGCTGTGAAAGTGACTAAAACATGAACCACAGTCCAGCCTTCCTCATTAAATTCATGGAGTCAAATGAGAGGTGTTTTATTGACGAGCTCTACAGTCTGAATATTTATAAAGGTGCTTTGTATCTCAGCAACAGCTTGGGTACCATGGGATGTTGCAGTTGCTGTGGGTGGACATTTTTCTTCTTGTGTAGAAAAGTAAATAAAAGTATGAGATACATGAATTGTCAGCTGTCTGCTCCACAGGAGGCTGCAACTTTTACTCTCCTCCTCCCCTGCATTTTTCAAATTGTCATGAATGCATGCATTTCACACACCCAGGCTAGGCCATTCCTTTTCCAGATGACTCCACATCCCCTTCCAGGGCTTAACTAAATAAGCATTTATGAATTAGGCAAAAGAAAAGGGGGAGGAGGGGAGACCTGGAGGAATCACAAAGGTATAGTAAGTTATACAAGAATACCACAATTAATGTTATTTTGGTAGTGTCTCCTAAAAGAATATCCATGCAACATAGCTCTTTAAATTATTATTAATAGTTTCATAATCTAGGATGTAGTAAAGTTTATATAGTGCATATTATCCAAATGCTCTTCACAGACAGACAGACAGACGTCATTTCATTCATGATTTGAATACAGCCACTTCTGGGGTAAAATATGACAGCTGTTTAACAGTGCATGGTAACACTAAACAACAGTTTAGGATAGGAACAGGATACCATATCCAGTTGAAACCAATAGTCTCAACAAAGCAGAGGACAGAATGAAAATTATTACAGCTGCAAGGGCCTGATTTTCAGAAATGTCAAGAACTCATGACTCCAACTGAGTCAATGACTATTGGGATTTAAACACTAGTAGTTTTTTCCACCAAACCCCCAAGATATGTTATATACTGAAGCCTACTTTTAATGAAACTCCATTCATAGCAAAGCAAAGTCTCAGATTGTTTTGACACATTATAATATGGAAACTTCTGTTCCTATATTATGGAGTGAATCTCCAGTCAGAGCAAAGCTGTTCTGTGGAAAAACAATTGATTTTACTACACAGAATTCCACTGCATTTTCAAGTTGCTAATATGACAATGTTCATATTGGAATTTACTTCTGTCTTACATGTGCCATCTTAGTTTTGCTCATAAACATGGTATAACCAGTTCCTTAAAGGATTAGATTTCTGGTGAGTACTCCAAATGCTTTACACCAGAAGAACAATGCTGAAACACAGATATCAACATATAAAAGCAATTAAGAAGAACATTTTGGAAAGGAAAAATAGGACTAAGTTTTATCTCCCAAATGAATACAAAGTCAACAGAATTTTAGTTATAGAAGAAAAATTTTCTGCAACAAAAAAGGACACTGTATACATTGTAGTCAACAGATGTTTTCATCTGCTTATATGGAAATAAGTCACTGAGTTTAAAAGCAAGAATTCACAAGCAATATTTGTAACATCAATATCTATGCTGCAAGTAGAATCCACACTATTGAAGTCAGAGGAGTCAATCACACTTGCTAACGCTTTTAATTAGCAAGGAAATTATTTAAAATTACTTACTCTTGTGGGAAAGCTGCAACAAAATATCAACAATCAGGACCCTGGTGAAAAAATTTTTTCGGGCCCCCCCAGCAAGGGCAGACCAGCTAAACAGGGCCGACAAGGGGGGGGGGGAGGAAGCCAGGCCCCCTTCTGGACTGCTAGGCCCTGGTAATTTGTACCAGCTTCCCCCCTTTCTCGTCAGCCCTGTCAACAACACAAAAATTAGTGCTGAAGTAATGCCAGACAACTGGAAGCATAAACAAATGGAAAATAGACTGAATCAAGCGTTTCTTGTTATTCAGATAATATTAAAATATGGTACTCCTCAAACATCAAGGAACAAATCAACCCAAAGAGAATCTAGGACGCTGCATGTTTAATGAAGATTAAATGTCAACTTAGATCTGGATCCTACAAAGAAAACCTTGTGGAATGACATTACTTCTGGTATTTCCATGATTGGTTTTTTTTTGTTTTGTTTTTGGTCTAAAGTTGTTAACATACCATCAACTGAGGCCCCGACCCTGCAAAATGTAGGCTCATTTTGCAGGGTCGGGGCCTCAGTTGATGGTATGTTAACAACTTTAGACCAAAAACAAAACAAAAAAAAAACCAATCATGGAAATACTAGAAGTAATATTAGAAAGTGTTATTCTTATCTTAACTCTGCTGTCTAGTGAGATATGTACTTAGTAACACAATTACTACCATACACTAAACTGATCACGTCAGCACCAGTTGTCCCCATGCCATATTTCAGCACAAGTACAGCAATTCAGTTGGTGCTTCTAGGCACTCACCAGTCTTCCCTTCCTTTCTAGTATTTTTCTAGATGAAGTTCAGACGCAACATTTTGGTCAGGTTTCAGAAAAACACAGCGAGCTAGAGCATGACTCGTGNTTTTGTTTTGTTTTTGGTCTAAAGTTGTTAACATACCATCAACTGAGGCCCCGACCCTGCAAAATGAGCCTACATTTTGCAGGGTCGGGGCCTCAGTTGATGGTATGTTAACAACTTTAGACCAAAAACAAAACAAAAAAAAACCAATCATGGAAATACTAGAAGTAATATTAGAAAGTGTTATTCTTATCTTAACTCTGCTGTCTAGTGAGATATGTACTTAGTAACACAATTACTACCATACACTAAACTGATCACGTCAGCACCAGTTGTCCCCATGCCATATTTCAGCACAAGTACAGCAATTCAGTTGGTGCTTCTAGGCACTCACCAGTCTTCCCTTCCTTTCTAGTATTTTTCTAGATGAAGTTCAGACGCAACATTTTGGTCAGGTTTCAGAAAAACACAGCGAGCTAGAGCATGACTCGTGTCTGGGATTCCAAGTCAGGCCTGATTCACATCATCTTGGATGGCATGAGAGAGCTATATCTACAAAATACAGATGACTAGAAGCCATCGTTCTCCTCGGGGCTGTGATGCAATGTGATCCACGGTAAGTCATGGAGAGGTCTATCAAGGCTGGCTTAACCTTTGGAGACACGCCCAGAAACTAGGCTTGTTTGGTGAGAGTTTTCCCAGACATACTTAGCACAGGACTGAAGACAAAATCATTTATAGTAACAATTCCTATTTCAATAATAATTCCATCACCCCACCCTATTCCCCTCCCTTTTTGTTCTTTCATAATGTCTTTTAAGCAGATGTTAAAACAAAGCCAGCACACGAAGATTCCTGGAATTTGTCATGTAACTCAGAGTTCCTTTAACCTGAACCCTTTGTGTTGGGTCCAGTCTCCTTCATACCTGATTTTTACAAGCCACATCTGAATATGAAATGAGGAGAATGGAGTTTAAGCACAACTTAGCATTTTCTGTCCCTAGACGGCTTCAGCATATTCCCTTCAGGATATCCTGACGCTGTATATGAACATTGCCTTTGTTGTTTTGTTTTGTTTAAATATTAATTTTAAACGAAGCCATCCCTCCCTTTATACTTGCTATGAGAATGTAAATATACTTAATATACTTTAAAAAGTGTAAACGTTGATCAGTTAGAACATTAGCAGCTCTGAAAATCTGCCTGTATTTAAAATAGATACACAACTAGCGAAATTATCATGGGGAGAAAACAACAAACACATTTACTGTACGCAGTTAGCATCCTGCAACATTGGATCTCCTCTCTCAGTGCTAAAGAAAGAGACTTGAGAATTAAGCTTTGCCTGTGCAACTCACAGCAGTGAAACAAAAGCCTAGATTTGTGAGATAACATATTGCACTAGATGAGCTTTATAACAGTGCCTTTGTGAAAAATACACATTGTCAAAGCAATTTGGGCTGTTAATATAGACAGGAAGTAATCAGAAAATCCTTGGATAAGGGATCCATGGCATCCCACACCGCTGCATCTGTGCCTCCCTGTGCTCTGATAAGGGCTCTTGCAGCTCTCTTCTCTATGGCCTCCCCAAGACAAGCTTTCCCAGACTCCAAGATGAGCAGATACACAGTGGCCTGATGCCTCACATATAGCTTGAAGCAAAATCATATCATGCCCATCCTCCAAACAATTCCCACTCCATCCAGGATCCAGACCATTTCTAAAAACCCTGCACAGACTTACTATTGCCTGACAAACTGCTCCACAAATATCAGCCTCCTCTCTGCACCTTCACAGAATCTCCCCACTGTTAAATTGGCTGTCGTCTGTTGCCTCAGAGTCATCATTACATTTCACATTTCAAAAGTCCACATGCAAATTATCCTGTGACTATATACTCCTCAGAAGAAAGACTGTGGGGGGTGGGGGGAGAGAAATTAATTCTTACATCACTCCAGAGAGTGCATTAGGATACAGCTTGCATGACAGGTGAAGCTGTGTAGTACTGAATGACATATATACATGATCACAAAAAACAGATGCAGTAACACTGTCACATCCATGCCTTTAAAGTAGGGCTGTCGATTAATTGCAGTTAACTCACGCGATTAGCTCAAAAAAATGAATTGTGATTAATCACAGTTTTAAACGCACTGTTAAACAATAGACTACCACCTGAAAAGCATTATTAACTGCCACTCAGTTAAATAATGCACAATATTTCTAGGGCAAAGCAAATGCACTCTTCTCTTTAAAGTAGGGTTGTCAAGCAATTAAAAAAATGTAATTGTGATTAATCGCGCTGTTAAACAATACAGACGCTCCCCGAGTTATGTAAACCTGATGTACGCAAATCCGAGTTTATGGAAAAAGTTCTGTAAGCTAGAAATAGGAGGGGTTTTTTGTGTGTGTTTGGTTTTTTTGGCGTAATGGTTGGAGATACGTTTCCAACTTACGCAAAATTCGAGTTACGCAATGCTTGCGTAAATCGGGGAGCGTCTATAATAGAATACCATTTATTTAAGTATTTTTGGATGTTTTCTACATTTTCAAATATATTGATTTCAGCTACAACATGGAATACAAAGTGTACAGTGCTCACTTTATATTTATTTTTGATTACAAATATTTGCACTGTAAAAAAAACACAAAAGAAACAGTATTTTTCAGTTCACCTATTACAAGTACTATAGTGCAATCTCTATCATGAAAGTTGAAATTACAAATGTAGAATTATGTAGAAAAAATAACTGCATTCAAAAATAAACCGATGTAAAAGTTTAGAGCCTACAAGTCCATTCAGTCCTACTTCTTGTTCAGCCAATCACTCAGACAAACCAATTTGTTTACTTTTGCAGGAGATAATGCTGCTTCCTTCTTGTTTACAATGCCACCTGAAAGTGAGAACAAGCATTCACATGGCACTATCGTAGCCAGCGTCATAAGATAGTTACATGCCAGATGCTCTAAAGATTCATATGTCCCTTCATGCTTCAACCACCATTCCCGATGACATGCATCCATGCTGATGACGGGTTCTGCTCAATAACAATCCAAAGCAGTGCGGACCGACATGTTCATTTTCATCATCTGAGTCAGATGCCAAAAGCAGAAAGTTGATTTTCTTTTTCGGTGGTTCAGGTTCTATAGTTTCTGTATTGGAGTGTTGCTCTTTTAAGACTCCTGAAAGCATGCTTCACACTTCATCCCTCTCGGATTCTGGAAGGCACTTCAGAGTCTTCAACCTTGGGTCAGTGCTGTAGCTACCTTTAGAAATCTCACATTGGTACCTTCTTTGCATTTTGTCAAATCTGCAGTGAAAGTGTTTTAAATCAAACAACATGTGCTGGGTCAAAATCTGAGACTGCCATAACACAAAATATATGGCAGAATGCGGGTAAAACAGACCAGGAGACGCACAATTCTCCCCCAAGTAGTTCAGTCACAAATTTAATTAACTTTTTTTTTTTAAAACAAGTGTCATCAACATGGAAGCATGTCCTCTGGAATGGTAGCTGAAGCATGAAGGGGCAAACGAATGTTTAGCGTATCTGGCACGTAAATACCTTGCAATGCCTGTTCTCACTTTCAGGTGACATTGTAAATAAGAAGCGGGCAGCATTATCGCCTGTAAATGTAAACAAACTTGTTTGTCTTAGCGAAGAAATAGGACTGAGTAGACTTGTAGACTCTAAAGTTTTACACTGTTTTGTTTTTCAGTGCAGTTATGTAACAACAAAAAAATCTACATTTGAAAGTTGCACTTTCACGATAAAGAGATTGCACTACAGTACCTGTATGAGGTGAATTGAAAAATACTATTTCTTTTGTTTATCATTTTTACAATGCAAATATTTCTAATAAAAAATAATATAAAGTTAGAACTCTACACTTTGTATTCTGTGTTGTAACTGAAATCAATACATTTGAAAATGTAGAAAACGTCCAAAAATACTTAAATAAACGGTATTCTATTATTATTAACAGCGCGATTAATCGTGCGGCTAATCACGATTAATTTTTTTTAATCGCTTGAGAGCCCTACTTTAAAGAGAAGAGTGCATTTCCTTTGTATTAGACAATATTGTGCATTATTTAACAGTGTGGCAATTAATAAGGATACTAGTTAGAAGTATCCTAAACATTTAATTGCTGCATGAGTGCACATTAATTCAGCTGCACCTCACTCCTGAATTTACATTAAGCAAAGAGGGAGGGAAAGAAGCAAAGTACATTCCATATGATTAAATTCTGATCTTACCCAAATGCAAGTGAAGGGCAAGACAGACATTTTTTAAGGTCTTAACACAGCAAGGAGGATATACAGCTAATTTGGAATCTGGAGATGCAACTGAGTGTGTTCAGAACTAGGGCTAGGAGACCCTCATGTAGCACAAGGTCTTGTAAATATCAGGATTTTAAGGGGAAAATTATGCTGACCTCAATGGACTGATGGGCACTGTTGAGCAGATTTATGGTTGTGATAAACTATCCGAACCTGGACCAGCACTCCCCCTGAGTGAAAATTACATCCCAGCTGAAGGAATCTTCCCATTCACTCAGCACTGGGGCAGTGGGTATATGGTGGGGAGTTCTGCATGAGTAATTTCACACAGGGTCCCTGCTCTAGTGCTTTCTATTCGCAATGTTTTCCTTCACAAGGATTTATTATAGCCTATTATTGACTGCACTGAGCTAGGTGGCACAGATACTTTACTGCAACAGTTTTACACTGCATTTAAAAAACACACTGATTTACTTCAAATACTGCAGCTTGCAAGAATACGCTGGAGTCTGAAGACTTGAAATGCCCAGCTATGAAAAAGGAGAACTGGATCCTAGCCAGAGAGTCAGCACTAACTGATTGCCTAGAGGAAATCAGAAGGGCTCCAATCTTTAAAGCCCCTTATGCTTTATGAATGGCTAACTTCTCCAGCTTGTCTCCACCTTTTGTGAAGTTCAAAAAGGTGGGGGAGGGGGAAGTGTCTATTGAAGGAAAGAAGAACATCATGTTTCAACAAGGCACCTTTAAAACCCTGTAAAATGCTCCCTCTGAGCAAGCTTAACCTGTTTGCTGAAAGATAATAGCATGTAATACTGTAGGCTCCACTGAGTCTTTTCCAAGGTCTGGGCCCTCTGCCACCGAATTATTTAATTATAACACTTACAAAATAACTAAGGCAGAGTTATCTATGTTTGAATAAAGTCCTCCTAATTGTACAAAAACCATTAGGTAAGGCAGTATCTCTGTTAGCAAAGGCCTGCTTATACAAGGGACAGCGTCTAAAAATCCCCCACATTTGCTGCTGTTTCAGCAATAATGGGATCCCTAGTATAGACAGGCTGCTAAGGTGTTTAAACACCATGTCACAGAACCTTGCTGCGTGCAACTCTAAATCAATCTGGGAGGAAGCAGCAGATGTGGTATATCTTGACTTTAGTAAGGCTTTTGATACAGACTCGCATGACCTTCTCATAAACAAACTGGGAAATACAGCCTAGATGCAGCTACTACAAGATGGGTGCATAACTGGTTGGAAAACTGTTCCCAGAGAGTAATTATCAGTGGTTCACAGTCATGCTGGAAGGCCATATCAAATGGGGTTCTGTAGGGATCCGTTCTAGGTCTGATTCTGTTCAATATCTTCATCAATTATTTAGATAATGGCATAGAAAGTACACATATAAAATTTGCGGACAGTACCAAGCTGGGAGGGGTTGCAAGTGTTTGGAGAATAAGATTAAAATTCAAAATGATCTGGACAAACTGGAGAAATGGTCTGAAGTAAACAGGATGAAATTTAATAGGGGCTAATGCAAAGTACTCCACTTAGGAAGGAACAATCAATCAGTTGCACACATACAAAATGGGAAATGACTGCATAGGAAGGAGTACTGCAGAAAGGAGTCTGGGGGTCATAGTGGACAACAAACTAATATGAATAAAAAAAGCAAACATCATTCTGGGATGTATTAGCAGAAATGTTGTAAGCAAGACACATGAAGTAATTCTTCCGCTGTATTCCACGCTGATTAGGTCTCAACTGGAGTATTGTGTCCAGTGCTGGGCGCCACATTTCAGGAAGGATGTAGACAAATTGGAGAAAGTCCAAAGAGGAGCAACAAAAATGATTAAAGGTCTAGAAAACATGACCTATGAGGGAAGATTGAAAATATTGAGTTTGTTTAGTCTGGAGAAGAGAAGACAGAGGGGACATGATAACAGTTTTCAAGTACAGAAAAGTTGTTACAAGGAGGAGGGTGAAAAATTGTTCTTCTTAACCTCTGAGGATAGGACAAGAAGCAATTGGCTTAAACTGCAACAAGGGCAGTTTAGGTTGGACATGAAGAAAAACTTCCTAACTGTCAGGGTGGTTAAAACACTGGAATAAACAGGGAGGCTGTTGGAGATTTTTAAGACCAGGTTAGACAAACACCTGTCAGAGATGGATTCTAGATAATACGTAGTCCTGCCATGACTGCAGGGGACTGGACTAGATGATCTCTCAAGGTCCCCTCCAGTACTATGATTCTATGAACAGTTAGCAGCCCATCTACACTAGCGCGCCCAATGTTGCCAGTGCTGACTGAGATCAACCAGGTTGCCAATGGTGGGAAATTTTTGGAGAATTTTTCTAGTGTAGACTTGACCAATGTTTTGATATTACTTGTCAGGTTAACTAAAATCAGAAAGATATGGGACTGCATTGTGCTGGTACTGGGGATACAAAACCTTTCCCTTTTAGGTCACTGGTTTGAATGCAGCCCAGGAAAGGACAACAGTAAGCAACATAACTCTCAAATGTCTCTCCCTTTGAGGATATCACTCATGGTCCCCAAATTACCTATGTTCCACAAACAGTACCATGTCTCTCACTTCAATTATTGGAAGTTGTTTTCTGTTTGTTTGGTTTTTTACGCAGCAGACAAAGCATGGCCACTAAGATTACACAAAGAGTCATTCCCACATTTTAAGTTTTTTGCATGAAATCTGTGTGTGCACATCTCATTATAGATCTTTGTAATATACTGAGTCTCTGCAGGTTCAAAAGAATGATGAGCAAAGGCTCTAAGATGGCTGAAACAGGTCTTGTGGTCTCAGTTCAATTCCTAGTAGAAAATGTTCACATTACTTAAGCCACAACTTTCAATCAACTGCAGTCTTAGCAGAGGACAAAGTGAACTTTTATTATTTGTATTACCATAGCAACTAGGATCCCTAGTTATTGGCAAGGACCCTATTGTACTAGGTGCTGTACAAACTAGAGCTCAATCCTAAAACTACCCTATCTGTCCCTCCAGAATAGAGCAGAAGGGTATAGGGACAGCATAAGCAAGCTTGCACTGACGCTGTGTTGTGCATTATTCATTTTCTGTGCATAAAGAGAGGATCTGTTATCCTCTAGGACCATCAACAAAGCAATGTTTGCAAACCTTAAATTCACTGAGTTGGAAAAAAATAGAGGCAGACTTGGTATCTTCCAGATAACAGAGGCCAACAATTATCTTAGAGAGTCACATTACTTTGCTTCTAAAGCTACTATTTTATACTGTAATTGTATGGGCTGTGAAGCAACACAGTAGTGTAACAAACTTGCAGACATATTCTAAAGAAGGATGGCAATCCCAATGGGTAAAATCATGAACAGGAGGCAAGGAAATATCAGGTGGGGGGAGGAGGGAGCTCTACATCATAAACTTGGACTTAGAAGGCTTTGTTGGTTTGCATTTTAAAAACCGAAATAGTATTTTATGCTGATCAGCAAGAGAGGCCCTATTGTAGGGGGTACTGCAAATACATTTATTAAAGAATTACACTGCTTGCCCTTTTGTAACAAGGAAGTCAAATAAAAATTAAAAAAAGATATTCTGACAAGATAACCGTTTTAATTCATACTCTTAAAATTTCCCTGATAAACATCAATGACAAAATTATCACTAGTATACTAAAATATAAAACTAAGTTTTAAATCATTCCAGATATTCTTGCTTATGTCCATTTGTCCCTCTAGTAAGCCACTTTTTGTTAATCTCTCTTAGGTACCTATATAACTCCCCATTACCACAGTATCTGAGGACTTCACAATGTTTACTGTATTTATCCTCACAATATCTCTGAAGTAGGGAAATACTATCTATTAACTCCCGTTTAACAGATGGGAGACTGAGGCACAGAGAAACTAAGACTTGGCCTACACTAGGAAATTAGGACAGTATAACTACAGTGCTTAGGGGTGTGAAAAATAAATATATACACACACACACACACACGTAATGCAATTAAACTAAACTAACCTCCGGCATAAACAGCGCTATGTTGACAGGAGAATTCTCCTGTCAACCTAGCTACTACCTCTCGGGGAAGTAGAGTACCTATGTCAATGGGAGAAGCCCTCCTGTCAGCATAGGTAGCGCCTTCACTGAAGCGCTACAGCTGCAGAGCTGTAGCATTTTAAGTATAGACAAGCCCTAAGTGACAGTCACACAGGAAGTCTGTGGTAGAGTCGGGAAATGAATCATGGTATCCGAAATCCTAGGCTAGCACCTTTACCACTGAACCATCCTTCCTCGGTCTGTTAAAATGATGTTCAGCTTTTTGGTAAAGCAAGGCAGGTAGTTATTGAAAAGCTTTAAAACATCGGTACTCAACTTAGGGTTAGGGATTTCAGCTTCCCTCCTTTTCTTTATGGCTGGGTGGGGGTGTACATGAATTGGAAGGGGTGATTCTTTAAACAAGTTTAAACTCAAGACACTTCAAAAAAAAATTTTTTTTAAGCAGTAGTCTATTAATATAGTGCATGACCACCTACAGGAACATAAAATCTGCTTGTCAAAAAGACAGGTTGGGGGTGGGGTAGGAAGAGTAAGGGAGGTTGTTTTTAAGTAATTTTAAGTAATGAATTTATGAATGATTGGCAATTGTGTATAACAAAAACCAACATCACCTTTGCCAGCGGGGTTTATTAAACCAAGCACCAGAGAGCAAAAATATAAAAAGAAGAAATGCATCTCTAACCATACATGGTCTATATAGGTGTATAATATACATAATATAAACCATAATATATAGGTGTAATTTTCATTGAGACCCTACCAGGCATAAGGACATTTCCATGTTTTTTGGTTTAGTTTACTTACGTTCTCCCCATAAATTCTTTCAATATCAACTGCAAACTTAAACAGCTCTGTTACGTTAAGCATCGGCATAGAGACAAAAAAACAACAACATTCTTTTGGTATCCATTTTCCACTTGACATTGACAATAAGCACTTTACATGCAGAGATTCATTCACATTTGTCATTCATGGGAACATTTTGGAATGCTTGGGATGTTTCCTTTTCCATAGTACCTGTGAGGCACTCTTGCGAGACAGGAAATACCCAAACATTTAAACCTTCGTCCAAATCTGCTGTGACTGTCTAAATGATTCATATTAAATATTAGGCCACCACATTGTTACAGTCCCACAACAGCAAATACATTTGCCACTTCTCAAGCACTTCTATCTTTCTAGCGATCACAGGGACTTAATATATATTACATTAGTTCTGGATGGCTAGTACGGTGCAAACACATAATGAGACATTCCCTACTTAGATGAACGAGGCAGACATAGGGTGGGAGGGGAAACAGAAGCATAGGGAGATGAAGTGACTTGCCCATCATCACCCAGCAGGTCAGTGGCAGAGTGAAGAGTACAACCTAAGTCTCCTGTTCAGTGTCCCATCCACTAGACCAAACTACCTCCCAGGATGTTCCTTTTACAGACACACCAGCAATGAATGTAGACGGTTAACTAGCTTTGGGTTATAAAAGACTGAAATGCAAGGTTTAGTAAAAGGGCAGGATGGAACAGAGGAATGCTCGGACAATTGTCACGTTGAATACAACCCGTTGTAGCCTATCATGCCTCAGAGTGTTAACTGAGCATTCTTATTCAATATACCGTAATTCATACACAATCCACAGATGTGGCAACACCATGTTGGTACCTATGGAAATAAGTTACAATCTGATAGTTATTCAACATGCAACGAGTTTCTACCCGCTCCCCAGTGGACCATGACTCATTTGGCACATGTGAGTGCTCTCGTGTGTTTTACATGCTTTCAAAGAGAACCCACCAGTTCTCAGAACAGTAGCAAGTCCTATTTTTTAGGGGGATTGTGACACTCTTCTCAAGAAGCTCTAAGAAATAGAACACAATTTTCCTATATAGCAATATATGCTACAATTCAGCAACAACTCAAGCACATGCTGAAGTCTATCATATTCAGCAAAGCATTAAAGTGCATGCTTAAATTCCACTGACTTCAATGGGACTTCAATGCTTTCCTGAATCAGGGCCTATACATAACATTACAACTAGGTATGGGTTGTTTTTTTTCTCCCAGACAAGTCTGTTCCTGCAAGAGCAGTAAGTAACTATTTGTTAGTAGTTATTTTTCTTCTCCTCATTCCCATGTCACGCCATCCTGTTTTTCTTCCAACATGTCGTCTTAGCTTTCTTTCAGACATAGTAACTAGCTCTAACGTACTGTATTCATATGCTAATCAAGCCATCACCAAGATCTTAGAGAACAATACTTGTATCCAAAGACTTATTTTGAATTAGTATTTGAGTCACTGGATGCCAGCCATTAAGCAATCACAAATACTGTTGATTGTGGAATTAATTGAGAAAAAAAGTCAACTGAATTATGGCATAGATCATAGCATGGAAGAGAAATCCAGTGTAAGTCAACATGCTCTCCAGGTAGACAAGGTGGGTGAGGTAATATCTTTTATTGGACCAACTTCAGTTGATGAGAGCTCTGAAGAGACCTGAAGAAGAGCTTTGAGTAGCTTGAAAGCTTGTCTCTCTCCCCAACAGAAGCTGATCCAGTGAATGAGGTAAAAAATATTACCTCACTCACCAGTGTCTACCTGGAGAGCATTGACTTACACTGGATTTCTCTTCCATGCTATGATCTGTACCATAATTCAGCTGAATTTTTCTCTCTAATATCCTGGGACCGTCACGGCTACAGCTACATTGCATGTTCTCAGTAGTCAGTTTAAGAGCCATAGTTTTGTGCATTATACCAAGCTGCTTGTTAGAAGTATATCACAGGGGTGAAGGGCAAATTTACAGTAGACTTCAGAAATAAACATCTCCTTCAACACAAAAGCATTTCCTTTACATAGTTAAAGCTTATTTATGATAGAAAGGACCATGATGCATTGTTCATAATTTTATAATTAATTATTTTTATTACAGTAGTGCTTAATCAAGATCAGGGCCTCTCTGTGCTAGGCACCCAAAGAAAGTAGTAATCCTGTTCTGAAAAGCTTACTGTCAAACTAGACAGCCAAAGGGTGGGAGAAAAGAATTCCCTGTATTAGACCTACACCTACATCACTTAAATGACTTTTGCAAGGTCACACAAGAAGTCTGTGGTAGAAATGAGAATCAAGCACAGATCTCCTGAGTCCCAGTCCTGCCATTTAAGCTCAAGAACAAACTTCATCTCAAATCTTGCCTTCCCCAATTCAATGAAGATCCTTAATAAGCTGGCTTTCAGTGCAATGCACCAAAGCTACTCTCTGGTTTTAACCAGAATTAATGCTTTTTACAAACTAAAATGAGTAATACCATTAGACAACCCATCTGATTTAAAACAAGGGAACAATTTATAAACAAAATTTGTTTGTAAACAAAACCTATTTGACCCAAAGCTGCATTAGATGACACTTACTGCTCTTATTAATCAGAGAATTCCTTTGATGGTTAAAAATTGTTATGCACTAACAAAGTCTATAAAAGAGTCACTTCAAAGTAGCTCAGTGAGAGACTCAATTTATCCTGCAATTATCAAGGTGGCCTTTAAGGGGTCAAATGTGAGCAATACAATCTCGTGCACAGAAGAGTGTAGTGGGGTACTTCTAAAATCAGTGTGAATAAGCTTATTTTACTTTCAAATGGTTACCAATGCTATTATGAGAGGTACCAATACATCACAGTACAGCGCCTATACTGTGCAAAATGTTCTTACTTCTGTAAGGGAAAGAGAATTGGGGTTATATTCTATGACCCTACTGAAGTGTTAGTTTGAAACATTACTAACTAAGGACCCAATCCCGTATTTCATGGCTCCTATGTAGTCAGTGGGGCTCTCTGCAGGTTTAAGACCTTCTAGGATCAAGGCCTAACGCAGAGTGCCTCAAATGTAAGAGTTGAAGCCTAGGCTCCACATTTTACCTCCTGTTAAAAGGAGGTAAAAAAAAGTTGTTAAATATCTTCGCAATTATAGAATATGAATCAAGTTAAAATGTATGTGTGTGTAATTTTAAAATCCCTCTTCTTGTGTTATCAGTCAAACCTGAAGTCTGTTAAAAGAGAAGGAATATTAAAATTCTAAAAAATTCATTCCACCATTTATCCTATCTGTTCGCTTTTTGCACTTTTGGCTTGCAAATGAACACACACGACTTGGTGTCTAGTTTTTCTAGTCAGTTTCACATTCAGGCTCTCATGCACTAGCACCGGGGAATAGTGGTTTGATTACAAACACTGCAAAGGGACTGTTTGGAGCTAAATATAAAAAAAATCTGCTGATTTTTTTGAACGTCATTAGACATTTCTATTGATATTGGCCTCTCTATGTGCGTTTTTTTTTTTTTGTTTTTTTTGTTTTTTTTAAAGTTCTACTTGACAAAAATCCCAATCCATTGTCTGGGATATCAGCTCCCTGAGGCCTGGTCTACACTACGAGTTTAGGTTGAATTTGGCAGCATTAAATCGAATTAAGCCTGGACACGTCCACAAGACGAAGCCCTTTTCTTCAATTTATAGGGCCCTTTAAACCGGTTTCTTTACTCCACCTCCAATGAGGGGATTAGCACTGAAATCGGCCTTTGCGGGTCAGATTTGGGGTAGTGTGGACGGAATTCGACATGATTGGCCTCCGGGAGCTATCCCACAGTGCTTCATTGTGACCACTCTGGACAGCACTCTCAACTCAGATGCACTGACCAGGTAGACAAGAAAAGCCCTGCGAACTTTTGAATTTCATTTCCTGTTTGCCCAGCGTGGAGAGCACAGGTGACCATGCAGAGCTCATCAGCACAGGTAACCATGATGGAGTCCCAGGATCGCAAAAGAACTCCAGCATGGACCGAACGGGAGGTACGGGATCTGCTCGCCATATGGGGAGACGAATCAATGCTAGCTGAACTCCGTAGCAGTAAACAAAATGGCAAAATATTAGAAAAAGTCTCAGAGGCCATGAAGGACAGTGGCCATAACAGGGACACACAGCAGTGCCGCGTGAAAATTAAGGAGCTAAGGCAAGCCTACCATAAAGCCAGAGAGGCAAACGGAAGGTCCAGGCAGATCCGCAAACATGCCGCTTTTACGCGGAACTGTATGCCATGCTACGGGGTGCAGCCACCACTACCCCAACAGTGTGCTTTGACTCCATCAATGGAGAATCACGCAACAGGGAAGCGGGTTTGGGGTACGAGGAAGATGATGATGAAGACAATGAAGATAGCTCACAGCAAGGAAGCGGAGAAACCGGTTTCCCCAACAGCCAGGATATGATTATCACCCTGGACCTGGAACCAGTAACCCCCGAATTCACCCAAGGCGTGCTCCCAGACCCTGAGGGCACACAAGGGACCTCTCATGAGTGTACCTTTGTAAATATTACACATGGTTTAAAAGCAAGCGTGTTTAATGATTAATTTGCCCTGGCAATCGCGGCCAGTACAGCTACTGGAAAAGTCTGTTAACATGTATGGGGATGGAGCGGAAATCCTCCTGGGACATCTCCAGAAAGCTCTCCTTCATGTACTCCCAAAGCCTTTGCAAAAGGTTTCTGGGGAGGGCTGCCTTATCCCGTCCGCCATGGTAGGACATTTTACCACGCCGGGCCAGTAGCACGTAGTCTGGAATCATTGCATAACAAAGCATAGCAGCGTATGGTCCCGGTGTTTGCTGGCATGCAGACAACATCCATTCCTTATCTCCCTTTGTTATCCTCAGGAGAGTGATATCATTCACGGTCACCTGGTTGAAATGGGGTGATTTTATTAAGGGGACATTCAGAGGTGTCCGTTCCTGCTCGGCTGAACAGAAATGTTCCCCGCTGTTAGCCACGCAGTGGGGGGAAGGATGAAGTGAACATCCCAGAGAATTGTGTGTGTGTGTGTGGGGGGGGGGAATAGTTGGGTTTGTGCTGCATGTTAACCCGGAAACCGCAGCCCTTCCTTTTACATTGCAAACCCATTTTAAATGGCCAACCCAATGGGTGCAGTTATCCCCCTAGTTGTGTGAAGAATTAATAAAGAATACATGAATGTGAAGTAAAAATGACTTTATTGCCTCTGCAAGCGGTGCTCGAAGGGGGGAGGGGAGTGTGGTTAGTTTACAGGTAAATAGAGTGAACCGGGGTGGGGGGGAGGGTTCATCAAGGAGAAACAAACAGAAGTTTCACACCGTAGCCTGGCCAGTCACAAAACTGGTTTTCAAAACTTCTCTGATGCGCACTGCGCCCTGGTGTACTCTTCTAACCGCCCTGGTGTCTGGCTGTACGTAATCAGCAGCCAGGCGATTTGCCTCAACCTCCCACCCCGCCATAAATGTCTCCCTCTTACTCTCACAGATATTGTGGAGCGCACAGCAAGCAGCAATAACAATTGGAATATTGGTTTCGCTGAGGTCTATCCGAGTCAATAAACTGCGCCAGCGCACTTTTAAGCGTCCAAATGCACATTCTACCACCATTCGGCACTTGCTCAGCCTATAGTTGAACAGGTCCTGACTACTGTCCCGACTGCCTGTCTACAGCTTCATGAGCCATGGCATTAAGGGGTAGGCTGGGTCCCCAAGGATAACTATAGGCATTTCAACATCCCCAATGGTTATTTTCTGGTCCAGGAAGAAAGTCTGATCCTCCAGCTTTTGAAACAGACCAGAGTTCCTGAAGACGCGAGCATTATGTACCTTTCCCGGCCATCCCACGTTGATGTTAGCGAAACGTCCCTTGTGATCCAATAGGGCTTGCAGCAGCATTGAAAAATACCCCTTGTGGTTTATGTACTCGGTGGCTTGGTGCTCCGGTGACAAGATAGGGATATGGGTTCCGTCTATCACCCCACCACAGTTTAGGAATCCCATTGCAGCAAAGCTATCCACTATGACTTGCACGTTTCCCAGAGTCACTACCCTTGATATCAGCAGGTCTTTGATTATGTTGGCTACTTGGATCACAGCAGCCCCCACAGTAGATTTGCCCACTCCAAATTGATTCCTGACTAACCGGTAGCTGTCTGGCGTTGCAAGCTTCCACAGGGCTATCGCCACTCGCTTCTCAACTGTGAGGGCTGCTCTCATCCTGGTATTCTGGCACTTCAGGGCAGGGGAAAGCAAGTCACAAAGTTCCATGAAAGTGCCCTTACGCATGCGAAAGTTTCGCAGCCACTGGGAATCGTCCCACACCT
This sequence comes from Trachemys scripta elegans, assembly GCF_013100865.1. NCBI lineage: Eukaryota > Metazoa > Chordata > Testudines > Emydidae > Trachemys > Trachemys scripta. The sequence continues at coordinate 87,733,670 of NC_048301.1, forward strand.
GCAACACGATGCGGTCCTACTAGTCTGTGCTTGTTTCCCGGGCCCAGAATCGGCGTTCCACGCCATGAACCTCCCCCAGTAACACCATGATTTGCACATTGCTGGGGCTTGTACTTTGTGAGAAGTCCATGTCCATGTCAATTTCCTCATCATTCTCGCCGCTGCGCTGCAATCGCCTCCTCGCCTGGTTTTGCTTTGGCATGTTCTGGCTCTGCATATACTCCAGGACAATGTGTTTGGTGCTCATAATTGCTGCGGTGATCTGAGCGGGCTCCATGATCCCAGTGCTATGGCGTCTGGGCTGAAAAAAGGCGCGAAACTACTGTCTGATGGAGGGAGGGAGGGAGGGGCAAGTGATAACATGGCTTACAGGGAATTAAAATCAACAAAGGTGGCTGTGCATCAGGGAGAGACACAAACAACTGTCACACAGAATGGCCCCCCCAAAGATTGAACTCAAAACCCTGGGTTTAGCAGGTCGTTGATTTCATGGAGGGAGGGGGAAGCAAATGAATACAGAACAAATCTGGTCCATCTATCTTTTACATCTTAGGCTGGCAGCAGACGGTGCAGCATGACTGATAGCCATCCGCATCTTCTGGGTGCTTGGCAGAAGATGCTGTATTACGATTGCCTGCCATCATTATCAAGACGATTCAATAGGACTGCCGGCAGGACTCAGTCTCCAGGAGACAAAACATGTCTGCCCAGGTGCCTCTGACCAAACTCACTGAGGAATAGGACGACGACGGATACCAGTCATAATACACCAACTACTGCCAAAAGGCAAGGAGCTGCTGCTGTATAGCAATGCAGCCCCATGTCTGCCAGCACCCAGATAGCCGATGATGGCTACCAGTCATACTGCACCATCTACTGCGAAAAGGCAATTAGCTGCTGTTGTGTAGCAATGCAGTACCACGTCTGCCGGCACCCAGATCACATATGGTGATGGTGAGCTGAGCTGAGCAGGCTCCATGCTTGCCATGGTATGTTGTCTGCACAGGTAACCCAGGTAAAAAGGCGCGAATCGATTGTCTAGCGTTGCTCTGATGCAGGGGGAGGTGCCTCACGACATGTACCCAGAACCCGCCACGACACTGTTTTTGCATCATCAGGCATTGGGATCTCAACCCAGAATTCCAATGGATGACAGAGACTGCGGGAACTGTGGGATACCTACCCACAGTGCAACGCTCCGGAAGTCGACGCTAGCCTCGGTACTGTAGACGCAGTCCGCCGACTTAATGCGCTTAGAGCATTTTATGTGGGGACACACACAATCGACTGTATACAACAGATTTCTATAAAACCGGCTTCTATCAATTCAACCTAATTTCATGGTGTAGACATACCCTGAGACAGATGTTGAAAATGTGGGAGTGTCTCAATCAAACCAGGGCTGCCAGCAGGTGTGCCTAAGCTCTCTGTATTCCTTTAATTTGTGGGCAAGAGGTCATTTGTAAAAGCAGCTGAAGATCAGTGCAAGTTTTTCACTCCATAGGTCTTGCTCAAATAAATCCCTGAAATCAAGTGATAGCACCGGGGAGGGGGAGAATGGGATAACACTTATGCTTACATATTTAAGGCCCTGTCTTCCTCACAGTGAAGTCAGCAGCAAAACTTCATAAGGGATTTTTGTGGCTCAAACCCTCAGTTTCTTCCTCCGTAAGGTTAAAACCAAGGGTATGTCTACACTACGAGAGTAGTTCGATTTTACTTAAAGCGAATTTGTGTAACCAATATTACAAAGTTGAACGTGTCTATCCACACTAAGGACAGTAATTTGACTTTGTGGGTCCACACTAACGGGGCAAGCACCGACATTGGAAGCGGTGCACTGTGGGTAGCTATCCCACAGTTCCTGCAGTCCCCGCTGCCCATTGGAATTCTGGGTCGAGCCCCCAATGCCTGCTGGGACAAAAAATGTGTCGAGAGTGGTTTTGGCTAACTGTCGTCATTCAACCCTCACTCCCGCCCTCCCTCCATGAAAGCGTCGGTGGGCAATCAGTTGGTGCACTTTTCTGGTGATTGACAGCGCGGACGCCACAGCACCGCGAGCATGGAGACTGCTGCGATCATCGCTGCAGTTATGGCCGTTGTCAACACCTCGCGCCTTATCATGCGCCTTTTTCAGAGTCAGATGCTGAGAAATCGGGCGAGAAGGCTACAGCAGCGCGGTGAGGACATTAAGTCTGAGAGGGGCACAGACCTCTCACAAAGCACGGGACCCTGCGCCATGGTCATCATGGTGGCAATGGGTCATGTTGATGCTGTGGAACGGCAATTCTGGGCCCAGGAAACAAGCACGGACTGGTGGGACCGCATAGTGCTGCAGGTCTGGGACGAATCACAGTGGCTGCGAAACTTTCACATGCGTAAGGGAATTTTCCTGGAACTTTGTGAGTTGCTGTCCCCTGCCCTGAAGCGCAAGGACACCCGGATGCGAGCAGCCCTGACTGTCCAGAAGCGAGTGGCCATAGCCCTCTGGAAGCTTGCAACGCCAGACAGCTACCGGTCAGTCGCCAATCAATTTGGAGTGGGCAAATCTACCGTGGGGGTTGCTGTGATGCAAGTAGCCAACGCAATCGTTGAGCTACTGCTCTCAAAAGTAGTGACCCTGGGAAACATGCAGGTGATCATAGATGGCTTCGCTGCAATGGGATTCCTAAACTGCGGTGGGGCTATAGATGCAACTCCCATCCCTATCCTGGGACCGGACCACCAGGCCACCCAGTATATTAACCGAAAGGGCTATTTTTCAATGGTGCTGCAAGCACCGGTGGACCATAGGGGACCTTTTACCAACATGAACGTCGGATGGCCGGGCAAGGTTCATGACACTCGCATTTTCAGGAACTCTGGTCTGTTTAGACGGCTGCAGGAAGGTATTTACTTCCCGGACCACAAAATAACTGTTGGGGATGTGGAGATGCCTATAGTCATCCTCGAGGACCCAGCCTACCCGCTAATGCCATGGCTCATGAAGCCCTATACAGGCACCCTGGACAGTGAAAAAACTCTTCAACTACCGGCTGAGCAAGTGCAGAATGGTGGTAGAGTGTGCTTTTGGACGTCTCAAGGGGAGATGGAGAAGCTTACTGACTCACTTTGATCTCAGCGAAACCAATATCCCCATTGTTGTTGCAGCTTGCTGTGTGCTCCACAATCTCTGTGAGAGCAATAGGGAGACGTTTATGGCGGGGTGCGAGGTTGAGGAAATCGCCTGGCTGCTGATTACGCCCAACCAGACACCAGGGCGATTAGAAGAACCCAGCGGGACACGCTGTGCATCCGGGAAGCTTTGAAAGCTAGGTTCCAGAGTGAGCAGGGTAACCTGTGACTATTATGTTTGTTTAAACAGAAGCTGAACTTGCCCCCGTTTCTTTACCCAGTTAATGTTGACTATCCTCTCCAGTTACCAACCACCTTCCCCCCCTTCCAACACACCTTTAAAAATAAAATAAATTAAACTTTGTTCATTAACACCGTTTTCTTTATTAAGGATTTCGCGGTAAAGGGTTGAAACTGGGACGCAGACTGTGGTGGGGAGCGGGTGTAGTGATGGAAAGGACACTTCTAAACTCGAGGAATGACAGGCTCCTGCTCCTAGAGCAGTCCACAGTGGTGGACTGGTTGTTTCAACGGAGCCTGCCACCCCTCCTTTTCGGGATTCTGTGTGTGGTGGCTATGTGACTTTGTGGCGGGGGAAGGCGGTTACAGATCCCCTGCTGCGTGGCTCTGTCATCCAGGCTAAGGACCGCTGCATAAGATCTGTAACCGTCCTCCCCCGCCACAAACTCACATAGCCCCCCCCCACAGAACATGAAAACCACCTCCCAGACTGACCAGGGTGCCTAGTGACTGCAATGTGTGTGTGACCTTCTGCTGAACTGCCCCCGTGTCTGTATCCTGGTAAAGTTGACTGTCCTCTCCAATTACCAACCCCCTTCCCCTCCTTCAAACACACTGTCCTCTAAAAGAACATGACGGAAACAGTAATTAACAGAAACATATTTTTTATTAAGAACTACACAGTTAGGGGATGAAACTAGGGGGCTTGGGTGAGGTGCATTTGGAGGGAAGGAAAGGACGTATCAAATCTTTGCTCAAATTGCAGAAGGCTCTCATTCCCAGTCTGCAGGGGTGGAGTGACTGTTTTCACGGCCCCTGCAGCCCCTCCTTCTTGGGACTTTGGGTGAGGGGGGGAATGGGACTTTGTGGCTGGGGAGGGCGGTTAGAGATAGAATGCAGGGGGTCTCTGTCCTCCTGCCTCCAGTCCTGCAGAACATCTACAAGGCGCCGGAGCGTGTCCGTTTGCTCCCTCATTAGTCCAAGCAGCGTTTGAGTCGCCTGCTGGTCTTCCTGCTGCCACCTGTCCTCCCATTCGCTGTGTGATCGCTGGTATTGCGACATGTTCTCCCTCCACTGGGTCTGCTGTGCCACCTCGGCTCGGGAACAGACCATAAGTTCTGAGAACATCTCATCCCGGGTCCTCTTCTTTCGCCGCCTGATCTGTGCCAGCCTGTGGGAGGGGGATGCCGGGGTAGCTCGGGAGACGCTCGCAGCTGTGGGATGGGGAAAAAGGGAGTGAATTCCTCACAAAGATACATTTTTGCAAACAATGAATACAGTCTCTCTCTGTGAACAAGACCATGCACAGTACCTATCACATGTGCACTCAGTACAAGGTCAAATTTTCTGTCTTCACCTTGAGTGCCTGGGGTCTTGCTGTACAGATCACACAAGCGGGGCCGGACACCGGAATTCTGCTAGCAGGCGGCCATAGTAAGCCGTAGACTTTTGGCTGCTTAAAGCTTAATTTACAGCAGTGCCCTCCTTTCACTTTCCAAGCAATGCTCCTAGCGTTGGCCAGTTCCTGCTGCCGGCGATCCGGCCGGCATGAACTCAGCCCCTGTCCCACCCCCGTCGCGGCTGTCCCCGGGAAAGATCCCTGCATGCTGCCGGCGAACCGCTCAGCAGGAACGGTTCAGCTCTCCACCCGCTCCGCGAGGCTGTAAACCGACGGTTACAGTTATTTAAAGGAACAGTCCCCATACTAAAATTCCCCTAATTCAGAGCAGGTCACCATGAGTGATATCACTCTGATGAGGATTACGGAGGCAGAAAAAGACCGCATGCTGCCATGCTTTGCCAGGCAATGATCCTGGAGTACCTGCTGCTAGCCTGGCGCGGAAAAGTTTCCTACTATGGAGGAGGCAATAAGGCCGTTCTCCCCAGGAACCTGATGCAAAGGCTTTCACATTACCTCCAGGAGAGCTTCGTGGAAATGTCCCTGGAGGATTTCTACTCTATCCCCAGACATGTTAACAGACTTTTCCAGTAGCTGCACTGGCAAGGACTAAAAAGTTAAGCGCCTAGGGCAAACTAATCATTAAAAACCCATTGCTAACATACCATGCCTATTCTATTCAAAATAAATGTTTACAACACTTACCTACTGATGTTTCCCCTGATTCACGGTCCGGGTTACCGCCTTGGGAGGGTTGGTAGGGGATCTCCGTGAGGGTAATGAAGAGATCCTGGCTGTCGGGGAAATCAGCGTTGAAAGTGCTGTCAACTGCCTCGCCCTCCTCATCTCCTTCCTCATCTTCCCCGTCCGTGAACAGCTCCAAGGAAGTGGCCATCGACAATACCCCATCGTCAGAGTCCACGGACAGTGGTGGGGTAGTGGTGGTGGCCGCACGTAGAATGGAATGCAGTGCCTCGTAGAAACGGCATGGCTGGGGCTGGGATCCGGAGCGTCCATTTGACTCTTTGGTCTTCTGGTACGCTTGTCTCAGCTCCTTGATTTTCACGCGGCACTGCGTTGCATCCCGGCTGTATCCTCTCTCCGTCATGGCTTTTGAGATCTTCTCATAGATCTTCGCATTCCGTCTTTTTGATCGCAGCTCCGAAAGCACGGACTTATTGCCCCACACAGCGATCAGATCCAAGCCTTCCCGATCATTCCATGCTGGGGCCCTCTTTCTATTCAGCGATTGCATGGTCACCTCCGCTGGAGAGCTCTGCATAGTTGCCAGTGCTGCTGAGCTCGCCACGATGTCCAAACAGGTAATGAGATTCCAACTGGCCAGACAGGAAAGGGAATTCAAATTTTCCCAGGGCTTTTCCTGTGTGGATGGTCAGAGCATCCGAGCTCGGACTGCTGTCAAGAGCGCCAACAGAGTGGTGCACTGTGGAATAGCTCCTGGAGCTATTAGCGTCGAATTCCGTCCACACTAACCCTAATTCAACATGGCCATGTCGAATTTAGCGCTACTCCCCTCGTCAGGGAGGAGTACAGAAATCGATTTAAAGAGACCTCTATGTCGAAATAAATAGCTTCGTTGTGTGGACGGGTGCAGGGTTAATTCGAATTAACGCTGCTAAATTCGACATAACCTCCTAGTGTAGACCAGTCCCAAGTCTCTATCCAAATGAAAATAAGTAGGAAACAATTATGTATTGTAAGATTGGTCGTCCTTGTCTCAGTCTCATCCTTGAAGTAAATGTTGCTTAAATTACTCTATATACCCTTATCTGAGGCAGTAAAGTGGAACCAGGTTAAATCTTGGAGAGTTTTAGTTCAAAGCACATTTTACTACTAAACAAGATGAGACATGAAACCAGATGAGTCATCCAACCGAGGCCCTGACACTGTGGTTACTAAAAAAAAATCTCAATTATTTTCTGCCTATTGAAAACTTGCGGGTGTTCATTGTTAAAATATTGGAAAGAACATCACCATGCTATACAAGCATAAGGAACTCTTCTTTTTCTTTTTAACCACACACTCAGGTACTTAATTCCATACCTGTGTAAAGTACATAATGAAACAAAGCATATATTGAAGTTACAAGGGCAGTTATAAATAACAAGTTGCCTAGAGAGAGAGAGAGAGAGAGAGAGTGTGAGTGTGGGGGCAGCGGGGGGGTCGACATTGAGTTTACCCTTTGGGCATCTTGGAATCCTTGGATATCACCATGTAGTTGGAGTATTTACCACCATAAATGCACAAAAGTTGAACACTCCTCTTAAAGGAGTCTCCGGGTTAAAGCACTGGACAAGGCTGTGGGCATCTGGGTTCAGATCCTTGCTCACTGACACCTTGGACAAATAGTTTAGTTTCTCTGTGCATCCGTTTCCCTCCACCTGTAAAATGAATTTAATCTCACAGAGGAGCTCATTAATGTTTGGGAAGGGCTTATATACTAAGGTGACAGGTGCTGCACAGGCACTGATTTTCCAAAGTGCTGGGGACTGCTCGACCCCTGGCTATACCCCAAGCCCCGCCCCCACTCCATCCCTTCCCCCAAGGCCGCACCCCCTCCCCTGAACATGGCACGTCGTCACTCCTCCCACTTTCCCCCCCAGAGCCTCCTGAACACTGTAAAACAGCTCATCGCAGCGGGCAGGAGGCGCGGGGAGGTGGAGGTGCTAATATGCAGGGCCTGCTGGCAGGCGAAAGACACTGGGGGGGGGAGGAGCTGATGGGGGGCTGCCGATGGGTGCTCAGCACCCACCCTTTTCCCCCCACTCATGGGTGTTCCAGCCCTGGAGCACCCACAGAGTCAGCGCCTATGAGGTGCTATATCATTAGACTAGGGGCAGAGCTTTTCTTGACCTGCTGCTCACAAAAAGGGAAGAATTAGTAGGGGAAGCAAAAGTGGATGGGAACCTGGGGTGCAGTGACCATGAGATGGTCGAGTTCAGGATCCTGACACAAGGAAGAAAGGAGAGCAGCAGAATACGGACCCTGGACTTCAGAAAAGCAGACTTTGTCTCTCTCAGGGAACAGATGAGCAGGATCCCCTGGGAGAACAACATGAAGGGCAGAGGGGTCCAGGAGAGCTGGCTGTATTTTAAAGAATCCTTATTGCAGTTGCAGGAACAAACCATCCCGATGTGTAGAAAGAATAGTAAATATGGCAGGCGACCAGCTTGGCTAAACAGTGAAATCCTTGCTGATCTTAAACGCAAAAAAGAAGCTTACAAGAAGTGGAAGATTGGACAAATGGCCAGGGAGGAGTATAAAAATATTGCTCAGGCATGCAGGAGTGAAATCAGGAAGGCCAAATCACACTTGGAGTTGCAGTTAGCAAGAGATGTTAAGAGTAACAAAAAGGGTTTCTTCAGGTATGTTAGCAACAAGAAGAAAATCAGGGAAAGTGTGGGCCCCTTACTGAATGAGGGAGGCAACCTAGTGACCGAGGATGTGGAAAAAGCTAATGTACTCAATGATTTTTTTGCCTCTGTCTTCACGAACAAGGTCAGCTCCCAGATTGCTGCACTGGGCAGTACAGTATGGGGGAGAAGGTGACCAGCCCTCTGTGGAGAAAGAAGTGGTTCGGGACTATTTAGAAAAACTGGATGTGCACAAGTCCATGGGGCCGGATGCGCTGCATCCGAGGGTGCTAAAGGAGTTGGCGGGTGAGACTGCAGAGCCATTAGTCATTATTTTTGAAAACTCATGGCGATCGGGGGAGGTCCCAGATGACTGGAAAAAGGCTAATGTAGTGCCCATCTTTAAAAAAGGGATGGAGGAGGATCCGGGGAACTACAGGCCAGTCAGCCTCACCTCAATCCCTGGAAAAATCATGGAGCAGGTCCTCAAGGAATCAATTATGAAACATTTAGAGGAGAGGAAAGTGATCAGGAACAGTCAGCATGGATTCACGAAGGGGAAGTCGTGCCTGACTAACCTAATTGCCTTCTATGATGAGATAACTGGCTCTGTGGATGAGGGGAAAGCAGTGGATGTGTTATTCCTTGACTTTAGCAAAGCTTTTGATATGGTCTCCCACAGTATTCTTGCCGCCAAGTTAAAGAAGTATGCGCTGGATGAATGGACTGTAAGGTGGATAGAAAGCTGGCTAGATCGTCGGGCTCAACGGGTAGTGATCAATGGCTCCATGTCTAGTTGGCAGCCGGTTTCAAGCGGAGTGCCCCAAGGCTCGGTACTGGGGCCGGTTTTGTTTAATATCTTTACTAATGATCTGGAGGATGGTGTGGACTGCACTCTCAGCAAGTTTGCAGATGACACTAAACTAGGAGGCGTGGTAGATACACTAGAGGGTAGGGATCGGATACAGAGGGACCTAGACAAATTAGAGGACTGGGCCAAAAAAAACCTGATGAGGTTCAACAAGGACAAGTGCAGAGTCCTGCACTTAGGACGGAAGAATCCCATGCACTGCTACAGACTAG
>NC_048301.1:87742902-87820149 GCF_013100865.1 Trachemys scripta elegans
TGTCTGCAAAACCCCAGTCTGGGTGGTAGACAGTTTGGTCATTGTCACAAATACTTAGTCTCTGTTTCGTTGCAGTCAATGTGAGGATTTTTAACTTTACAAGTGTTTCCAAGAGATGTGAAAGTTTCAAAGCCTTACACACACACATACAGTTTAGGGAACAGCCAGACAGAGAGTGAAGAAAGTGGGAATTTTAATTTTGTTTCGCCTTTGGCCGCCTGAAGGCATATAGGTCACACTCTGTCCAGACAGTGACCACATACAAGTATACGCATATAAAAAAACCCAACCATTTATCCGGGCAGCAGCCAGAGCCATGATGCGCCTCCTCTCACAGGTTTCAGAGTAACAGCCGTGTTAGTCTGTATCAGCAAAAAGAAGAACAGGAGTACTTGTGGCACCTTAGAGACTAACAAATTTATTAAAGCATAAGCTTTCGTGGACTACAGCCCACTTCTTCGGATGTATAAGTGGGCTGTAGTCCACAAAAGCTTATGCTTTAATAAATTTGTTAGTCTCTAAGGTGCCACAAGTACTCCTGTTCTTCTTTTTGCTGATACAGACTAACACGGCTGTTACTCTGAAACCTGTCAAAGAACATAAACTTAGTGAGGATTCCGAGAGTTCGAAACGAGGCAAGTTATGTTTGCCTATCCCTACAGTAAATGCTATTTATTACTAGACATTAAGTGCAAAGCTTCTATATAATAGACACATGCGCGCTCTAAAAATCTTACAATCACTACTGAAATGGTACTTAAATTGTATACGTAAACTTATTTGAAATGAATTGAGTGCATTTGTCCTCGATACTTAAATTACTTTACATTCTATTTGCATATTCACCTTCAGTTTTTAAATATGTGACGACCAGTCTAGGGGGAGAAAAAAAAAAAAAAAAAAAAAAAAAAAAAAAAACTAACCTTGATCTTTTTGTCCCTGTAATGCATCTGCACAGAATTTCCCTTTTGCTCCCATGATACAGGCAGGTCTAGCTCTTCCAAGTCTTTCACACCTTAAGTAGATCTACTCCATCTCCTGTAACAGCATTTACAAGAGAAGAAAGGGACAAGCAACCAGGTACAGAGCCCACCCTCAGTTTTGTGAGAGTCGGCGCTAGACCTCAGATGAAGAGTAGAAGGCAGATATAGCAGCGGGCTGGAATGAACCAGATTTGGAAGGACCAGCCAGATTTAACCCTGCTTTGGAGGGACCATCTCCAATGATAGGTAGGTCAGTCTGTGCACTGTGCTGCCAAGAAGGATGCCAGACAACTGAAGTAGGCACAACCATTAGGAACTGGATTGAGAACACAAGTTCATTTCATATAGGGCACATTACCTCAGATAGACTGTAGTGGTACTTTGGCTACCACTGACTAAAACCTGTACAGCTCTGCACTCTATTCACTATCACCACAAGAAAGACAGCCTTCTTGCACTTAATATTCATAGGCAGCTTCTATAACTGGTATCCATCTGTCTTAGAAATATAACAGGAACTGGCAAGAGTAGACAGACCTGCATGTTTGGGGATGTGGAGTGGTAACAAACCTTCTATTTAAAATTTTCTTCATATAAATTATTTTTCCCACATGCCATATAATTGAAAGCGCACACACTTTGCTGTATGGCTTAAATGTTGCCTCCGCGACAACAATGAATACTCAGTACTCCCCAGGATGCTAGGGCAGACCCCTCTTTCTCTAGCAGAGGAAGACCCTTTGTCACAGAGCTTTACTAAGATCAGGCCATGGCCTTTTCTACACCAATACAAAGGGTCCTGAAGGTGTAGACTTTAAAAGCCTGTACAAAGTACTAACAACCCCAAAACAAACTATTGTGCTGACTGATATGCCAGCCACAGCCAACACAGGAGCTTGTCCAGTGCACCCAGCTATGTTGGATAATCTTTAGAGATGGAGCCTGATCCAAACAAACCTTCGGCGGTGGGAAGTAGGGGAAAGGAGGACTTAACTCCAGAATCCAAAAACAAAATGCAGAACTGGATCTTATCTCTTTGAAGAGCCAAACCGACGTTAGACACAAACACACTGAACTTTCAGTAGGGAGAAGAGAAATAGATGGAAATCTAGAGGCAAAATTATTTTGCAGCTCTAACCTATAACTAACACCAGCACTGATCACGTCTATGGACAACAGACAAAGCAGCTGGCACAATTTGAGCCTGCAGCCACAAAAGGGCTAATGAATACTACACACCTATTTAAAATCTACAGTTAAAATTAGCCATGATTGGAAAAAGCATTACACACACACCAGCATACAGTGCTAGTGTGGGGAAATCCAACAATTTTACCCAACTCCATTCCAATCCAGTACATTCACAGTATCTTCTAATAAACATCTATACAAGTAGCTGGGGGGTGGGGGGGGGGAGAAATCTGTTTTCTTTCATACAGTTCCACAAAAGTAGCTGTCATCACAGCCATCCTTGTGACAGAAAAGTTCATATTTGCCTGCAGTTAAATCCGTCTGCAGCTGCCCTGTGGAAAAAACAGCCAATAATTGGCTTCTTTCACCTCTGTTAACCACGAACAAAAGTGTCATTCAGTTTCAAAATGGACAAAATGCACCAATAGATGGTCAGCTAGCTGAGCCAATGGGGTGGAATAACAATAACCCTGTAGCATTTTCTTTTTCCTTTTGTTTAGTCTTTCAAAGCCCTTAATTAAGACCTGCACAAAGCACCCCTACAGGCTTTTTTCAATGAGACATTACACGCCTGTTTTCTTGTATTTTTAAAAAAAAAAAAAAAGTAACAGGGATTTCTGAAACACATTAAGCAGTATACACAATTTCCATGTATTCACAACTGAAATACTGTAACATTTTAGCTCTTAATATTATAGCCATTAACCGAAGTTCAAGTTGACTCCCCCTCCCCCCCTTTGCAATACAATTTTTTTTAAATGCATGTATCCATAAACTGGAAATAACCAGAATCATTCCTTCAACTCCATCAAAGGCCAGCACTCCCAAACTGAAAGTAACAGGAATGCATGTTGTTGAAACATCCTGAGGCATCCTGAAGCAGACAGCTGAGAAAGTATTTGGTAATCCAGGGAACTAATTTGTTGAGACTGAACGCAATACTGCAGCATTGTCTAAAAATCAGTGGTTTTGAATGCTGGGTATGGAATGCTATTTTTAAAGGGACGTCTCATACAATGAATATGCTTAAAGCTAAACTGTATCTGTAAATGTATTACCATTAACCTAAGGTAATAAAAGCAGTATTTTTACATAAACAAAACATTTCAGGACTGTGTCTACTTTCAGTGTGAAGGATGTCTTGGCTTAACAGAGATTCATGTTAAAATCATTTGCAGTTAAAAACACAAAACATTAGAACAGACGATTGCAAGTTTGTTTTTTTATATTATGTAGCCTCCTATTTATAGAGAAAGAAACCAAAAACAAAATGCATGTGGAGGAAAATAAAAATAGTTAGAAGATTACAATGAAATATAATCCTCACAGTCCCAGACTAGTCTGGCAAGACCACATTAGTCTCTACCCTTCTTCCCATTCTTAAAAATCCTCTGAGTGACAGGTTAATGTGATAGCTTTCTTTCTGTAGGTCACCAAGTGTGGGGAGGTGGGGGGGATGAAAGAGGGTCAGGTAGAACAAACACCTAACAAAGCCATCATCCTGGGGAGTTACTTCCAATCCATCAAATGTAATGTGGTGTCTATTCTCTTGTAAATGTGCTTACTCTGTGTAAAGCAGCACATGGGGAGCTTCCTTTCAGGGAACAAGATGCAGTCAAAACTACCAGAATGATTATTAAAGGGCATTTTTCATGTCAAGGAATCGCAGGCTAGTCTGAGGTGTTGGTGATTGGTTATATGCTTACTCACTAGTAGCAATACACCAACAGCATTTTTTATAAATTGACACACACAAAAAGGTAGGAAAGACAACAAAAACAATTTCCTAATTAACATGAATATGAACCAACTAGAAAAGTAAGTTTTAAACCTCTTTCTTCTCAGAATTTCACAACTGTACCCAGCAGTAGCTTCTTAAAGTTTCATTGTATCAAAGTTAAGCAAATTCAACCTTTTTTTTTTTTTTTTTTTTAAGTATAAATAAATTTCATAAGTACAAGTCAAGAATTTTTAAAAGTAAGTGCCTAAAGGCTGGGCTCCTGGGGCCATATTTAGACATTTAATGAAGGGCCCTGACTTTCAAAAGTGCTAATCTTTCAGCAGCTCCCACTGACTTTTGAAAAAAATCAGACCACCTGTTTGGGTGCCTAAATACCAGAGCCTATGCTAATCAGGTTCTTATACTGCACCAGTCATCATGGTAACCAAGCACCTTTTAATAATGCATTAATCAACATGACTTATCTGTTCCAAGTGTTAAAGAAAGAAGGGGAATATTTGTATGACTTGAATTTAGAAGTCTAACTTTAGGCACATATTTTTGAAAATCTTGTCCATAAGTTTTTATTAGAATCCATTCTATAACTAACCTTGCTACAGTTTCAATGCCCAAGCAAAAGTTTGCGCTTGAGTTTACTACATTAACTGCAGAAATGCAGACATTTGCCATAAGATTTAAAGAGGAGACTGTTAACAGGGAATAGCAAGATTTAACTATCTGTTCAGGATGAAGTTAATCCACTGCCATACAAAGTGCATTTAACAAATAAGTGATAAGTCAAATATTATATAGTGTTAAGTGATAAAATGTCTTAAGTGACTTTGATGTAACATGCTTCAAAACACAACCCCCACTAGAAATGTTTAAAGGGTGTGTACAGTACGTAGCGCGATGGGGGTCCTGAGTTCTGACTGGGAATACAAGGTGCTCTTGCAATATAATTACACATAACAATTAAGAGAGTGGGCTGTCTCTCACTACATGTACTTGTACACTACCCAGTGACAAAGGAATGCCTGTCACAACTGGGGCCAGGTCTGCACCAGGGGCATGCTGGTTTAGCTATGACAGTGTACTATTACTCCTAGCAGAGCATTCCTAATGTGGATGCAGTTACGCTGGCAACACTGCAGACTTTTGCTGGTATAACTTATTTCATTCCCGCCCCTGAGCAACAAACTATGCCAGCAAAAGCACAGCTTTGCTAGTATAATTGCACCTCCACTATGGGCTTTTGCCAGCACAGCTGTGTCGCTCTTCCTCACACCCCGACAACTTAGCTATGCCAGCAAGAACTTGTAGTGTAAACCTGGCCTTTGACTTCTGGGTGCTGCCTTAATATGAATAAATAAGAACAACAAATAGGCAATGTCTACACTACAAACTTTGGTGAATGCAATTTTATGACAGTGTAGTGCCAGCAAAGTTTGCATATTGCTCGTGCATGCCCACACTTGGCTGCTTGTTTCAGCACTGTACGTACTCACCAGGCATGCTTGCATCAATGTAAAGTGCAGTGCACCACAGGTAAGTATTCCAGTATACCATGTACCGCTCTCCAGCACAATGCCTTTTGGGACATTTTTGTAGGATAGTAACAATCTGCACAGGGATTTCTGGGAGGTGGGGTCAAGTTCCCAGTAGGGATACTTTTCCACAGTTAGACAAGCACTAGTGGATCACTGGTTATGCTTCAATGATATCAGTCTGGGTTAGTTGAGGAAGGTGCATGATACTCACATCTTTAAGGACACAGGACTATTCAGAAAGTAGGGACATTCTTTCCCGAGAATTTACATTGGTGATGAGGAAACGACCATAATGATTCTGGAGGACCCTGCCTACCTCTTGCTTCCCCGGCTCATGAAGCCGTACAGTATCCATCTGGACAGTGCCAAAGAAAAACTCAGCTACTGGCTCAGCAGGTGCAGAATGACTTTGGTACATTGGAGGGTGTTTTCAGTAGACTGAAGGGTCACTGGCATAGTTCACTCACTAGATTAAATCTCAGTGAGAAAAATATATAATGTATGTTGTGCCCTGCATACTATATGTGAGGCATAGAGAGAAAAGCTGCCACCAAGGTGGAGGGGTGAGGTGCAGTGGCTGTCTGCTGAACTTGAATAGCCAGACTGCAGTGCTATTAGAAGATACCAACGTGAAGCTGTGTGTTTAAGGGACGCTTTAAACCTTTTCCGTGGGGCAGGCGCCAGATGACTAGCTGCCGAGGACCATGGCCGCCGGACAAGCAGCCGCCAAAATGTCGCCGTGAAGCGGCAACGTCAAGAGGCATTGACGCCGAAATACCACCGAAATTCGACAGCATTTCGGCGGTAGCGTTTCTTGACGTTGCCGCTTCTTGGCCGCATTTTGGCGGCTGCTTGTCCGGCAACCAGTAGATGGGTGCACATGGATGCCCCGGCGGGCGCCATGGTGCCCGCGGGCACTGCATTGGGGACCCCTGCTTTAAAGGTTTATTTTCACAGTCAGCCACGGTAGTGGCTCTGATGTCAGTCTTGTGTAATTTAAATCATGTATTTTTTTTTTTTTTTTATTTCTGCCGACTGGTCTCAATTCTGTTGTGCCTGCTGCAAATTATAAAGACTGCTGGGCTTGCAGTTTTGCCTGACACTATGAACTGTGTGGTGCCTGCTGTACATTTATAAAGATGGCTAGCTGTTTTCCCTCATGCAAGTTCTGCAGGGCTTGGTGTACATTTATAAGTAGTTTGATTTCTTGACTGCTGCTTTGCATTCTGTAATATTTATTGTGAACTAAAGAAAGATAATGGTTTGACTCTCCAAAAATACAACTTTATTGAGTGCAAGAAATCAGGGCACAAAATCAAAATGCAAACACACACATACATACTATGTTATACAAATGTTCAACAGAACTTGAAGTGAAACATAAAATTCCTATTGAAAAGTAAACATTTATGTCCAATTTGCGTAAACAAAAAGGTAGTTCAGTGTAGACCACAGTGACCTGTGAAAACCACAGACTGGTATATGTAAAGCTGGGGTTTTCCTTGTTGAACCCTGGCATGGAAGGATAGGAGTCTGTGATACCACGTATATGGTAAGAGGTGTAGGGAGCAAAGGTGTAGGAAGCAGTGACCATGGAGTTCTCCAAGGACTGAAAAGGCTGAAAAGTCCAGGATTTGTAGACCAGGTCAACTAGCGTCTGCAGCATTTGGTTTTGCTGCCTGAGAAGACCCATTACATCCTAATGCATTTCCTGCTCCTTGGCTTGCTGGGGTACCTGGGCCTTTTGCCTATACTCTCTGTCTTTCTCCATGCTCTTGCATATTGGCCCTACAAGCCCTTTGCAACACCAGCTTGCAGGATCTCGCAGAGGCAATCCTCCCTAGCCCTCTTCCTTCTCCTCATCAGGAGCAGGCATTCTTCAGGTGTGTATGGAGTCCCTCTCAAAGCCACCACACCAGAAGCTGCTGATAAAAAGACCGATGCACTATTAGATTTACAGTCACATCGGAACGAGAGAAATGCATTGAAAAACTCCCTTCCCTTATTCCTATACATATTTTTAAGAAGAAATGCTTATTGACACTTCAGCTTTGGTGTGCCTCGACGCAGCACCAATCTCCAGTTCCAACCATGGTGATCGCAGCTGGAAGGGGGGAGGGAGGATACTCTGTTGTATGAAGCTATAAAATTCCAGTCCCTATTCCAAGGGCATGAATATAGGGAAATGGTAGTGAATATTGCACTGTTTTTCACAGGCAGTAGTGATTTTGACTGATGTCTCACTCCTGAAGGTCACAAAGAACACAGTTGCTCTGGCACCTCAAAACCATCTGCAAACATATGCCACTAGCTGATTTCCTGCGATGGTTCCAGCTGAACTCATTGCTGAATGGCAGGGGAAAGCATCCTTTCATGGAGGAAAAAGGGCACTCATCCCTAGAAATCTTCAGGAGAGGACTGCAGAATATCTCCATGAATGTTTCATTGAGATCTCTCAGAGAGATAAAAGGAACATCCCTATTCACATAAACAAGGTCCCCCACCTCCCACCCAGCAAGGGAATGAAACAGCAGATGCTGACTCTACATCTATGCGAGCACAGGACACTGAACCGACATGGATTGTGCAATCAGACTGCCATAGTACAGGTTCAGGAATTTGTTTTGAATTTATTTCCTCATTTTTAATTTTTTCCACAGAATACCAGTCAAACCCCTTGTTTTCTACAGTTGATAATGGGCCAGGCGCCATCTTGAAATGACAGAGGGAAGACAGGGAGGAATTAAAGGCAAATAAAACATTGCAAAGAAAGTTGTATGTACACACTTACCTGAGCTTTCCCTTTCATCAGCGGGCTCACTTGCACTTGCCTGGCAGGACTGACTACACTCCTGCAGAGTTTCAAACAGGTCATGGCTCATGGCATGGTTGGAGTCCCCTGCCATATCTCCTTCCTCTTCCTGGATGTTTACAGCAGGAATCTCCGTTGCGGCTCCTCCAAAGTACACACAGTGACCCAAAGCGTGCTGGTGGATTCACCGCCAAGTATGACATGCAGTTCATTGTAAAAATCAGCAGTCTAGGGCAGCACCAGACTTCTTGTTGCCCTCCCTCACCTTGTGGTTTCCTTTGCAAAGTTCCTTCACTTTCACATGGCACTGCTGTTTATCCCTATCACACTCCTTCAGATGCATCCCTTGTGCAATCTACTTGTAGATGTCCATGTATCTATGGCAGTTCCTCAGCTGCGTTTGCACAGTCACTTCACCCCCCTCCCCTCCACCAATCGGCCCAGGAGACCTGATACCTTCCATCTACTCCAGGCAGGAGTGCGTCTAGTACCTGTAATGTGTTCATGGGGCCAGCATGGTTGATTGGGCAGTAGCACACAACACAGTGAGCAGCTGAGCAGCTCTGGGTGTTCACCAAGGAGGGCAACCAGAAAACGGCATTTCCAAAACAGGCAGGTTTGTTTGGTTGGTTTGGGGGGAGGGGGAGCTCGGCGGGGGAGCTTCCAGATTCTGGGATCCCTAGGTAGTGGATTAAAAATTTTGAGGGAAGAGGTCACTGTCACGGGGACAGGGGCACAGCTGCTGGAGGACTCTTCAGGTCAATACAGGCTGTGCTGTGTCTACACCTGCACTGCGTTGACCAAAGTAGGTCGACCATGGTCCTACTCCATTCAGGGAGGTGTATTGGGAAGCTTATGTCGGCCAGAGACAAATTGAGCGTAGACACATGCATAAATTGGTCAATGCAAGGAGACTTACGTCAACCTAACTTTGTAGTGTAGACCAGGCCATAGTTTGACCCAGCTTCTTGCTGCAAGATTTGGCTATATTTGGCAAATAGGCCACCAGCATTCTGTTTTCGAAAGCAATAACGTTTACCACACCTTCAAAATTTGTGCCAGTAGCCAACCACCAGGTCTGCACTTGAGAAGCGCAACAATAAAGAACAGTTAGTGCACTTTACATACTGTTCTTTTTTTTTTAAGAATCCAGTAAAGTCTGACAACTTCAACACAAACCCTCATCCAAAACAGTGGACAGCCTTCACCTGTGGTTATAAATCAAGCAGTGTCAAAGAAGCACTTTTTATTACCTTTATTTCAAAGGTAAGGCTGCCCCTTCATTTTAACACTACTGTAATTTATATGATGGCTGTAAGATAATTTACACCTTAAAACTAATGAATTTTCATGGCTAGACAGTAGAAAAACAACTTATTTCATACAAGTATTGATGTGAAGAAGATATATAGTGACTATTCAGCTCTGTTCTCTTAGGAATGGACTTTAAGGCTTGTCAAGTTTAATCAGGTATATAGTAGCAGTACTTCATATGCACAAACCCATTGCACGTGTGTGAGAGAAAAAAAAGCCCAAACTAACCCACAAAAGATAGTCACTGAAATTTAATTATTTTATTTTTACTACAAATATGCTGTATTTGAAAGGTGATCTGCAAACAGGGATGTCATTTCAGAAAAATTCTTCAGAGGGGCAAACATCGCCATATAGAACACTATATATGATTATATTATATCCTTCAAAGTCTTGGAGGGCAGGTGTGGGGCAAAGAGTGGAAGACATAATGGAGCATACAAACCTATGAAAAGTCAGGGGAGAAGAACCAAGGTTTGAGGAGGGGCAAATGCCCCCCATACTCTATAGCAAGTAATGCACCTGCCTGCAAAGAGGGAGGAAAATGGTCTTGTGAACAAATTTTGTTTCTTTGGCTCTCGTTTTACATCAAGATTGCTAATTCGAGTTAGCTCTTGCAATGTAAGACCCTAGGGGAGACAGGGCACCGGTAGTTTTTAACTCAGTGCAGTGAGTTGAGGTAAACACAGAAATATATTTAAAATAAAAAGGCAAGATTCACACACAACTGTATACCGCCAACAAATAGGGCTTTCAGAAAAGCACCAAATATCTCAATATTAGTGATAAAAATTGCAAGTTTTGGCAACTCTGGAATTATGCAGTTAACAGATCATGATTAGACCATCCGTTCATAAACTGTATAGGGAAGAGTTACACATTGATTATTCAGGGCCAATTATATACACAGATTGGCCACTGGTTTGATTGTAGTCTAGATGTACAAATGCCACACACTATTTGTTGTGCTGTCAAGCAAATTTTGCTAGGCATTACTGACTCAGCCTTCCAACTGTGAACTTTAATAACAACAACAATAATAATTAAAAAAATCCAAGCGTATGAATTGTAAGTGATGCACATTAATCTTTTTCATCATAACGAGAGCTTATAACAGTGGATCTCAACCTTTCCAGACTACTGTCCCCCTTTCATGAGTCTGATTTGTCTTGTGTACCCCCAAGTTTCACCTAAGTTAAAAACCTACTTGCTTACAAAATCCGACATAAAAATACAAAAGTATCACAGCACACTTACAGACAGACCCCCACTTGCTGTGGTCCAGGGCCCCACAAAATCCTAATCCTCCCCTGCTCATAGCACTACAGCATATTTGCTATAGATTAATAAACCCAAGTGTGATACAGGCTAACATTTCACATCCATCTCTAATTTCTTTAGAGAACAGAGAAATTCTACAATGCACTAATTCAACACATCTAGCAGAAGTGTTTCAGGCACTGAGGCCTAACGTACTATGTCAAAGGTATAAATTATGTTTCCAAGACAGCTTCAGGCATTGCCTTGTTTGGAATTGCTTACTGAGCAACAATGTTTCTCCAAACAAACTAATGTGCAAGAGGCTAAAGGGCAGTGAAGGTAATTATTGGAAGGAAATCTTTCACTAGGCCAGAAAGGAATAATTAAGCCTGTGAATGCTAAATCACATCATGGAAATTAACAATGAAGTAATCAAGTGTAAATGATGGCAAAACCCTATCTACACAACTCTTGAAAGGAAATTAAGGCAGTGGGTAACCTAGATTATGGTTGTTTAAGCAACACAAAAGTAGGATCCCCAAACTTCATTCACTATTCTTTGTAAGATTAATATGCTGAAGAACAAGTGGTTAAACTGCATTCTGCAAGTCTAGATCCAACATAGTTTACTTATTGCTCATTAATCTCTACAGATAATATCTTTTTCCAGTTAAAAATGGATAAAATGTGACCAACGCTTTCCAGCATTTAAAATGCCTATTATGCTTTCAGACCACAATTGTATTTTGAGGGTTATTTTGCTTAATGAAATACAATACATGAGAATAAATGCACTGAGTTTTAGTCAACTCCTTCCTCCAATGCCTTGGGCTACAGTGTGGAAACTTAACAAAAGGCACTTGCGCAACTCTGGCGAGATCCTGAAGAATAGCTGGAGTCTCTCATTTTAAGTGAGTCCGAGTTCTGGGGCAAAGAGATCTTTAAAAGGTTTACCAATACACGACCCATGCAAGTAGTATATGGTTATTTTCATAGTCCCAGATGCTGTTAGCTGCTACCTTTGGGATAATCGGTGAAGATTCTTTTTAAAAACAAGCAATTGGTGCAAAATATTGTTAATGTAGAAGGCAGGAGGGAGGAACGCGTCTCCATATTTCTAATGTCCTAAGCATTTGATGGGAGTTTCAAGCAAACAGACTATAAGAGCATTCATAAGGACTATGATCCAAAGCCCACCGAAGTCAATGGCGTTCGATTAAGCTTTACAAGATGTTTATTGAAAAGAGACCCTGCAGATGTGTATCATTCAGAAACTGAAAGATTTAAAACTCTTAGCAGAGAAACTATGGAATTGAATAGTTGTGCAGTGACCGAGTAAGGAAATGGAACAGCTTTAAGGAGTTTGCTAATAGCATAGATAAATGCTCAAGGCTGTCTGTCTGTCTCTATAGATATAAGATATATAGACAGAAATATAAACCAGGATACTGGGATTATCTTGCACTCAATGGAGTTCATATTCCATGGGATCTCAAACATGCTCCTGGACAACCAGCAGACAGAGGCAGAAAAATCCTCTGCTCGCCATTGTGCTGAGGATAAAGATTCCCCCCACCCCACCCACAAAAACTGCATTAAGGAGAGAGCACTCAAAGAGCCCAAGTGGACTGGAAAGTAGTCTAAGCCAGTAGTTCTCATCCAGGGATCTGGGGCCTAGGGGGCCACAAGCATGTTTCAAGGGGTCCACCAAGCAGGGCCAGCATTAGACTCGCTGGGACCCAGGACAGAAAGCCAAAGCCCCACCGCATGGGACTGAAGCCCAGGGCCCTGAGCCTACCACCTGGGGCTGAAGCCGAAGCCTGATCAATGTAGCTTTCTGGGGGCCCCTGTGGCATGGGGCCCTAGGCAATTGCCCTGCTTGCTACCCTCAATGCCGGCCCTGGCTTTATATGCAGAAAAATAATAGTTGTGACACAGGTAGGCCATCGAGTTTTTAATAGCATATTGGGGGAGAGCGGCAGTGGGGCTCAGAAGGAGAAAGATTGAGCACCCCTGGCCTAAGCAACTGTTTGAGATCAAAGATGGAAGAGGCCTATCACATCATTGAAAACGGTCATATTTACAGTGACTATCTCCAGAATTATTACACCACATAGATTCCCCTACTGTCTCAAAACACAGTAGTTTAAGGGACACCACAATTTAAAACATAGTCTGTTTAAAAAAAGGTTTAAAAAAGAAAAAAAAATATCACTAGAAGTGCTACACCTCCACCCCTCCAATTTACTGAATTTCATAATCGTGTTTTCCTTTCTTTTTTTATTAAAGCAATTTCTCAGAAAGACTTAAGCACAAGAAAATGCCTACACAGGATCAGCAGTGTGCCAGAGATCCCTGAAAGATTTAAACACCTGTGCAGGAACTACTGATGGAACCCCTATATCTATTCCGTGCCCCTCAAAGAATCCCCAGGGAATACAATAAAAGGAAAGGAATAACTACTCAATAATTATGCAGGTCCTGGGATGATTACATAAGGGTGGACAAGCAAATGCAGGATTTTTCAAAGACTGCTGTTCTCTGAGAATTCAGAAGGGGCTTTCTACCAAACAACATTGATACTAACGGTGTCTCCATCCCCACTGTGATTCCAGATGACCCTGTATACCCCACCTTTTGCCTTGTCTAATGAAACCATTCCCAGATTACACGAACAGATACAGATTCAACAGTACTCTCAATAAGTATGGGATATAGTTTTGGCAGACAAAGCAAGGTGAAGAAGTCCTCTCATCCACAAGGACAGCTCATTAACTAACGTAGCTATTATAGCACTGCCGTGCTGCATTTTGCAGACCGCATATATGAAAGAAAAGAAAAAGTCTTCTAAGAATACCAATGAGGAGACAGCAGGGTTTACAGAAACAGATGTACTTTGGGACAGGCAAGCTGTTACATCCAAGATCAGCATGATGCCCAAATTAGAAGTACTCTGTGCACACCTTTTCAAACCATTAATGGAGATGGAACAGAACTAAATATTACCCCTTTTTTTCTGCATTAGAAGTCATTTATAACAACATTCTCTTCATTTGTACAATGAGGGAGTTCATGGAAGAGTGATTTCACGCTGTATTGATATGGCAGTAATCACTGACAACTTGTGCTACTAAACGGGTTTAAAAGTTAATATTACGCTTTTGATAGTCTATGCATTTATTTTTCTCTTGCTTTATTATTTGTATTAGTTATGGTAAGGGAATTTATGGGGACACAAATTGATCTTTTGTATTGAAATTGAACAGTATGTTCATGAACAAATTGCACAGAAAGTACCTTCTACACAAACAAGCTAGCAGGACACCAGTGCCTTCATATCAGCCTCAGGCCAGCTGGCAGCATGCTGTGAGGAAGGCCTCCTATGAGACATGCAGGTGACAGAAGGAAAACAAAAACCAACAACATTGATCTCTGTGAGAACACCACAAAACTGAGCTGCACAGTGCATGCAGCATTATTTGCACAGGTAAATGGCCTCTGGGAAATATGACCCCTGTGTAGAATTCAGAAAGCGAATGAGACAGGCCATTTAGGCAGCACCCAGTTTATTGTGAGATGGTATTGGGGAGACTATTTGCATTGTTTGTACTATTATGCCAGTGGTCCCCTGCACACTGGAACTGCACCAGAGGAGATTGTCTTGGGGGTTAGCATTGCTTGTAGCAATCATCACTGTTAAGTGGTGACACAAATATCCATGTATATTTGTAAGTGTGTGAGTTAACATGAACTGTGTTACAGAAGTGTTTGGAGGAACATGCTGGTGGCTAGTGTCCCACAGTCTCTCACGTGGATGGAGATAGTGACAATCCAAGCAGATGTTCTTACACAGGATTTGGTGTGCTTGGCATGCAAAGCCACAGCAATGACTTGTGGCATCACTCTGGATTTATTCTGATGGGCCAATGTCCTGAGGCAGTTTGCAAGTGAGAGAAGCTAACTCTAGATGGTTAAACACCGATGCTTTAGCTGGAGATCTAAAAACTATCCAGAGGCTACTACATCCACTAATGTTCCTCTCAGTGAATCCAAACCCTACTTAAAACATCTGAAAGTCAGGACACTAGACACTATTGGCATGGAAGTTAGAGAGCCACTATCTGTGCCACTTTGACTCCTTTTTAACATATTTTTGGGGAGGAAGTGGGTGTGAACATGTACATAAACTAGTTGGAGTTTTTAAAATGAAATATTTCAAGCAAGATTAATTCAAATCAAAATAAATGATTAATTGACCTGGATATCTAAGGGATTTAGTGTCTCCAGTAAACACTCAACACAGTTACCGTGCCAGCAGATTTGCCCTTGGAACAGACATGACTTTTCTACACCTTATGAGACTCAACACACTAGTTCTGTAAAATATTAACAGTTTGGTCAATATTAGCACTTAAAAAAAAAAACAAAAAAAACAAGTGTTAAAATCAACAGCAGTAAAAGTATCAAAAGGTAGGACTGTGTCCAACTCCAAACCTCCAGTTGCCACATTTCAATAGTAGAATCCCACAGTACTGGAACATAAAAATCTATATCAGATCCTTCTCTCTCTACCAGATCTTTTCACTCAAAACTTCCATTAAGGACAGTGGGACTTGTGACCATGTAAGGACAGCAAGGTCTGGCCCTATATTAAGAGTGGCTACTATGCCAGTTTAAAAACAGTTGCTTTTCAAAATATCTTGAAGTAAACGTTCCAAAAAGTATCTATGTCCTATTTTCACATGTGACTTGTATGAAAATGGGACTTAGCCACTTTTAAAAATAAAGACCCTAGGTAAAGTTTTTAAATAGACAACCATACATGAATAATTTTTTAAACTACAAAGCACTACCTCTTCCAGAGTAACAACAAATTAAGAAAGAAAAATAAATTTCAGGTGGGTTTTTTTATACTTATTTTCCCTGAGGGATCAACAGAATCAAGAGCAGCACCATTAAATGAACACTGATATAGACATTATGGGGGAAAATGGGCTTTGTACAATTTTGAGAATTCCTAATAATTTAATTTTAAAGCATATTACAGACAGTGAGCTTTACCCTGAAATTTTGAGATCAACGGGAAATGTGCATACAGAGAGCCAGCAAGACAAGCCTTGCGTAGACACACATACATATTCACGTGTATTGATTTTAGAAATCAGAGACAGAAGAGACTCCAATATCATTTAGTCCAAGCACTGGAAGATGTCATAGAATTGTTCCCCAAATGATTTATCCTGTGTAGTTTTAATAAATGCTTTTAGCAACAGATTTCCATCAATTCTCTTGACAACTTTTAGGCCCACTACCCAAAAGATCATACAACTGGGACATTTTCCCCCCAATAGCCAGCCCCCATTTTCTCTGTTCATGCCATTAAGTGCATGTAAGTTCAGCTATCCAAAGGAACTGCCTACAGAACATGAACGGAAGAGAGCCCACCACTACCTTTGTAGCAGTGAGGCCAGGTGATCTTTCCCTTGTAAACTCTTCAATGGGAGTTCTTGGCACAAAATGGCAGCCCTATCCAGCTTTCAGCCATTTTACTCTTTTAGGAAGCTGAAGATTGACATATAAAATATTGCAATATTTTGGTTACTGAATGGTCTCTAACTTTCTAGGTTTATGGTCTGACTATAATTAAAACAACCTGCTAAAAAACCCTTAAAGTTAAACTTTTCAGGTAATTAATATGGACTTGAAAGGTTTGAAATTAAAATAAACCACCACCGCAAAACCAGATGACACTGAAGTAGCTTCACCTTGAAAAGAAGCCACATCACAGGACATCTTGATGAATCAAACCCTCCAGTTATGCTTGGAAATAGAGTTCAAAGTTCTCCAAGGGAAGCATTCAACAGGGTGGGGTCCCTGGCCTGGAAGGGACGGTGATCTGGGAGGGGTGAGGGAAGAGAGAGACTAGCAAGGGGTTTTGTAGGATGCAGCTCAGACAGGACTCCCCAGACTTTCCTGAGAGAGAGAGAGAGAGTGTGTGAGAGAGAACCTCAGCTCATTCAACTTCTAAGGCAGGAGTGGGCAAACTTTTTGGCCTGAGGGCCGCATCGGGTTTCGAAAATTGTATGGAGGGCCGTTTAGGGGAGGGGGTTTTGGCCCAGCCCCCACCTCCTATCTGCCCCCCCTGGGACTCCTGCCCCATCCAACCCCCCCATTCCCTGATGCCACCCCCCCCTGGACTCTTGCCCCATCCACACACCCCTGTCCCCTGACCGTCCCCAGCCTCTACCTCCTCATCCAACCCCTCCTCTTATTCCTGATGGCCCACAGGACCCCTACCCCATCCAACCACCCCTTCTCCCTGTCCCCTGACTGCCCCGTCGCCCCACCCAACTCCCCCCTCCTCCCTGACTGCCCCCGCCGCCACCACGCAGCACAGAGACCGGATCTGGCCAGGCTCTGCAGCTGCGCTGCCCCAGTAGCTCACAGCCCCACTGCCCAGAGCATTGCACCGACTGCGGAGTGAACGAGCTGAGACTGCGCAGGAGGGCGGAACAGCAGGGAGGGGCTGGGGCTAGCCTCTCGGGCCAGGAGCTCGGGGGCCGGGCAGGACAGTCCTGTGGGCCAGATGTGGCCCGTGGGCCAAAGTTTGCCCACCTCTGTTCTAAGGCAACACTCAACTCAGTGAGTTCGAGGATCGGCTCAGATTAATAGAACTATAGGCCCTTTCCTGGTCTGATTTTGGGCGTTTGCTAATTAGAAACCAATATGAATTCTAGATCCTGCAACCATGTAACCTGGGAAACAGGGCAGCTTCTTTCCAGTTTCTGGGTGTAGGAAGGGAGTAAGTACTGGATCAGTCTAAATCTTGCCTAATCTAAAAAGGGTCTAGAAGGGGGACTGGAACCAGCAGTCCAAATGGGATTTAGTTTTGGGGTTCCATCATGGGTCTGCACTCCAAAGCTGCAGATTAAATAGGGTCTTCACCTTCACCTGTCCATCCTCTATGGGGTGCTGAGCTTGTATTTGGAAAAATTGCAGAACCACCGCCATAGTAAGAATTACTTTAAAATCATATTTAAACACAATTTAAAATAGCACATGAGTAAAAATAACATGGAAGAAATTATTGGAAGAGACGAGAGGGGTAAATTCCCTTAATCCCCACTTAACTATTTCACGTTTCGGTGGCAAGTATTTTCTTCATTCCTCCCCCAGCCTCAAAATGGGTTTTCTTTCCTTTTGATGATGAAACAACAGTGTTGTGCCTTGGTTTCTTGCTATACTCCTGATGACTGCGCAGTAACCCACTGGCTAGAGTGGAATGCAATAGCAGACTCTCACTTTGTTACCACACAATAGAAACTTTAGAGTCACAGTGCGGTGTTTGGTTCAGATGATACGAAACAATTGGCCCCATTTTGTGGCTTGAAAGGGGACGTAATGAATGTAAGGGGAGACAGCCCCCATGACTTGTTCCAGTGGGAACCATGCATCTGTGTTCATATCTTGTGTATCTGCCAAGCAAATAGCAAACATCAAACATTGACAACTACAGTGTCCAAATATTTTAGGAAAATTGTCACTTGGTATCATGTGTCATTAAAGATTAAATGAGACCATAGAGGAGTCTGCTACTTACTTACATTATTAATATTGGATTGCTGAAATGGATTTGTTCTACATCTGGGATTCTATTCCCACAGCAACACAGTGTCATGTGAAATAATAGGACTTTGGCAAAAGCACTTTGATTACTAACAGTAAACCTTGTGGTTAACGTACCAATTTACCATGAAGTTTGAAGCTTGCAGCCCTTTGCCCTTACAGCCCCACGCCCTGTTTGCAAAGACAGGAATGAAATATTCCATATGTTTTCTTTGTCAGTAACAGGGCTATCGAAAGCAGGGCCACATTAGTCTCCCTGCTGAGGGACTGGGTCATGCTATTCATGTGTAACCATGCAGATGTCAAGAAAGTAATGGGAAAATTCTTCAACAAAAAGCATTTTCACAGAACGAGGTTATCAAAGGCACAACTCCATTTGCAGCATTATTCAATTAAACCAAATTAAACAGGTTTGGCAGTATTATTAAATGAAGCTAAATTAAGCTGAGTAGCTCTGAGGTCACACAACGTTTTATGATTCAGTGCCAACTGTGTATCATTTAGAAGTCAGAATACAATTTCTTGAAGTTTTATGGGGAGACATTCAACAGGCTCATTGTTTTTCTATTGTTAGGTTATTCAAATTTTAAAATAAGACGCTTTTAAAACTCAAAGGGAAAGCTTAGCTAAACAGCCATAGGAACACAGTGTACAGCTGTTTTGTTCTTTAGGGCCTGATCCTTCAAGGCAATAAGCCCTCCCAGAAGGTGCTTAGCAACTGCTGCCTCACCTTTGAGCTTGTCTTCATGAGGAAAAAAGGACAAAATTTACAAAAAATAATTTATGAGCGAGCAAATGCTGTAAAAACCACCAAGACACAATCCTATTACTGCTAGTGCCCTGTGCCTCTCAGGTGGTGCTCACCTCTATGCTGGGTCTTTATGGCATGAGCCTTCCCCTGCATTTTTATATACAATATGCAGGAACCAGTTACTAATTAAACAATACTCATGGCACTTTATTTATATGTAGTACCTGAAGATAGGATCGAGTCCCAAGCAGTTTAAACTGCAAGTCAGATGATGCAAAATAGTAGTTTCAAAATGGAAATTAACCTTCACAATGCATAAAGCTTATGGCTCAATTCTCAAAGCCAACAAATGACTGGAGACTGCTTAGAATTAGCAGATCCTACAGATGCCATTATTAATGTAGTTATAGCCACTGATTACTGTCCTTATCAAACACTTCCTGAAACCTAGTTTTTCCTCAGTCATTTGTCCAACTTTGGGGAGCTTCAAAACAAACAAAAAAAATACATCACACCTATTTTCCTCCTCGGGAGAGTTCAGAATGTGGGACTAACTGGCTCCTACTTTGTAAGAGGAAGGAGTTGCTGCAAGTAAGACTTTTTAAAGCAGGGATTTTTGAGGCCTTGAGGACCTTCTTGGAGTCTGGAAGGGAGAGGGTGAGGCACACGTTGACAGATTGATGTAACCTGATGATCCCATATAGACGGTCTTACTGTTTGCAAATCCATACCACATTTATATTGTTAGAATGCCATGTTGAAGGATCCCAAAGCACTTTACAGATCCACCCATCTCTGGGGTGGGACACAGCAAATGATTAACATTACACAGTAATTTAGGACAGGGCAAAGACCAAAAGACTACTCCAGTGCAGCACTTCAATAGCATTTCACCCTAACCATAAAAATACAGACAAGATCTGAATTACAAAATTCATCTTGCTACATATTAAAGCATCAAGCTTCCACAATCGTTATGCCACGTTATAGTAAAATTCTTCTATCTAGTTGTATCAAAAACTGCATTCAATCAGCAATGAAATAATTTCATATTTTAACTGTACATAATATACTGCTCCAATCTCTCAGCATAATATACATTACTTTTCAGATGTCCTTATTAAAGTAAGTTTCCTCAAGTAGAAATCCAAAATCAACACAAGGGTTTAAAAACCAAAACAACAAAAGCAGTTTCACTTTATTTCTGTCATTACCTGGAGTCCACAATATTTCAAATGTGTCAGTCTATGTTTCAACTAATGTTTTCTCAACAGCCAAAATGCATTGAACAAAATGCTCCTTTAATGGGTTGGTTTCATATTAAAAGCTCAACTGACTTTTTGTGGTTTTACTAAGCCCCAGGGCACCATATCAGTGTGCAGATATAGGACAATGACACAACTAAGAAAAAAAGATGACATATATAATTCCAAGTAGACAAATACAAAATACCAGAGACATGAGGTTGACAAAAAACAATATCATGTGATTTTTTTTTTTTTTAAGTAAAAATAAGTTCTTTCACAGATGTCATACTCCAGCCAATTGGAGAAAATATGCCAACACCTTCACCTGTTCAGAAACAACTCCCTTTTGCTTTTTTAAACATATGTTATAATATTGCTATGCCCCAGTATATAATGTTGTCAGTTACCTGCACAAAAGACCCTTTTATACAATAGGGAAAATTGATGAACTACACAAATTATTGTCACATGCATACAGTAAACAAATACAGAAACATTTTCTTTTCCAATCTTTCTGTTGTAGTAATCAGTGTTAGCAATAGAATGTAAAATCATTACAAGTTTGGAGGTGTCTGACATGAAAGTCAACAGGAGTAATAGTAGCTCAGCACCTCTGAAAATCAGGTCACTTCTTTTGCCAAGCATACCAGATGCCATCTCAGTATTATTCCCACCAGGTACCAACATATGCAGTGAACTACAGCAATGCTTCTCAAAGTCGGGCTGCCGCTTGTTCAGGGACAGCCCCTGGCGGTCCGGGCCCGTTTGTTTACCTGCCGTGTCCGCAGGTTCGGCCAATCGCGGCTCCCGCTGGCCGCAGTTTGCCACTCCAGGCCAATGGGGGCTGCAGGAAGGGCGGCCAGCATATCCCTCGACCCGTGCCACTTCCCGCAGCCCCCATTGGCCTGGGACAGCAAACCACGGCCACTGGGAGCCGCGATCGGCCGAACCTGCGGACGCGGAAAGTAAACAAACCGGCCCGGATTGCCAGGGGCTTTTCCTAACAAGCAGCCCGACTTTGAGAAGCACTGAACTACAGTACATTCTACACAGGCTTGATATCGCACCGTCAACAGGAGTTTAGCCACCAACAGGAGTTTACTTCAATGGGAGCCGGATGAGGTCCTGAAACATGCATTCTCAAACATTTCCAGAGTGAGGACAACACTAGATCATGACAGGGACAACCTTCCCTCCCATTCAAAATTGTATGGACAAGCTTCCTCTCTCATTCACAGTGACATAAAATCTAGAGGCAGCTAACGCAATTGCTTACATACCAGTAGGAGAGAGATTAGGAAATCATTTAATCCATTTTTAGCTGACTTGTAATGCAATTTAGCAGCTGGAAATAATGAAGAGCCAACTTCATGGAACCAGACATCCCTCTACAGATCACAGATTGAGAACCTCTCATTAGTAAATAGCAGCAGGTTTTGTTTTTTTGTTTTTGTTGGAGGGGGGGTGGGGAAGCGGACCAAACATGCCAAGAGGCAGATATGAAAGATGAGGGTAGGTAGGTTCCACCAGCAAGGTTCAAGGACAACGTCCAGATGCAGATGAGGTGCCCAGCCCAGCTGCTGGGATTGCTAGAAAAGTGCTGCCCCTTAAACTCAAACTGGGGTCTCCTCTTTTATATCAGCCTTCTGCAAATAGGTGTCTTTTTAAGTTTGGAGCTCATCTCTTCTCTCTCTCCTGGAAGTTAGAAGGAGTTTTCTGTCTCCTCCTTCTGTCAGCCCAGTCTCCTGGGTGTAGAAAGACTGGCTGGATACTCTAGCCTCCCTCTCTGTACACCTCCCCCGCAGTGAGGGTGATGAAGAGAAAATGTTTCTGCAATTCTAGCTCTCCTCCAGCCTCTTTCAGGTTCTTCATCTTGTCTATGAACAAATCCAATATCCTAGCTTTTTCCAGGTGGCAGCAGCATAGAATTGACACGATTTGACAGTTTCACCACTGCCTACAGAGTTCAGAGGGCAAGGTGAAAGCTGATCAGTCTTGCTAATTTCAGTCTGTTAAGGCTTTGGAAAACCAGGAGCAGCAGCAGGGGCACTGGAGCTGTCTGTAGACCCTCCACAATACAAATGCTGCACCAGCTTACACTTGGTTCCCAGTAAGAAGGCAATCTTCACTAATGAAGGCTAGAAACTCTCAGCCTGCTTTCCCAAGGGACCAAGAACACAATAGTTTTCCTTCACCTTACAAGGAGATAGGAATGCTTTGCCCTTCTGGAATCTAGGCCAGTAACTTTCTCTGTGTACATAAAACAAACAAACAAAAGAAAAACGGGAAGTGTCTCGTGAATGTTTTTTTTGAATGCCTGAATTGCATCCTCCAGTATTTTTCATGTTAAACACATATTTACTAGTAAAAGCCTATCAAGAGTTAAAGGGAATGATTTACCAGTACACACTTGTTTTAAATTAACGTCCTGAAATTTTTCACACAGCAAACTGATTTCCATGCTCCCTGAAGTCACGGTTCTGAGCCTCAGCTAGTCAGCATCAAACAAGAAATGACATATGGCTGACAATAATAAGCTCAAGGTGCAAAAATAAGTGTCAAGTGCCTGACAAATTAGACATTGTGGTAGGGCACTGATTTTTGGGGAGAACTGTGTTGCCAATTACTCGTTTTACACTCTTTTTCCTTAAAAACCATAAAAAACCGTCTACCTTCTCATGCAATACCTAGAACTTCATATTTCTTATAGAAGAAAGAAGACATGAAAAAATACATACTTTAAATGCCCCAATCTTGCAACCAGATCAGCTTGAGAGACCCTCACTGAATTCAGTGTCGCTCCCCACAGCTGCAAGGATCTGCTCACCTGGATCCAGTTGCAGGATCTGGGCTGATGTATCCGCTCCAGTGTTATTAGCCAGCCCAGACCCATGAAGAGAGTCTTATACTCTGCATGGGTGCAGAGCTCCATGGTAGCAGATCAAGATGTATTCTGACTGTGTTTTGTTTTTAGAGTTCTTTTAACTCTTCACCGTTTATGCTGTTCTTTTAATTTTTGTTGATGAACAATGAAAAATAGATTAGTCAGTTTCATTTCAGTTTTACTCTTGGTTCTCATCCATTAACACAATGCTAGAATGCGGAAGGTGGGGAGAAGAAAATATTTCTTTTTAAAGCAAAATAGTGTTTTTATTGTTGTCAAAATTATTTGTTATATGTGTGTGGTCTGTCTTTTTCTTTAAAAAAGCCTTAAAAAAAAAAAAAGAAGAAGAAAAAGAAGACAAGGCTTGCAGCCACTGCCCTTTTAAAGAAAAAAAAAATGAGTCTTTAATATATGAATAAAGGTGGACTTTATCTCTCCACATATCACAGTATGTGGCAAAGGCAAGTGAAAAATTAAACAATGTGTAACTGCAAACCTTCAAACCTATAATGAGATAAGGCTATTCTATCTCAGGAAAATTATAATTATGCTACATTTCCCAAACTGAAGGTCATGCCTGGCCATCCTTACTTTTCAACATATTCCTTCTGCTAGACAATGTTCATTGCACCTAAGCAGGCTCCTCACCATTCTAATGCAACAGTAACTGATCAATAACATTACAAGGCAATGCCTTGTATCTGACACATTAAAAGAGAACATCTTAGGTCTACATGCTACCTACCATTGGTTTCAGCTGAATGCTACATAAAAATTCCAGATGAAAAAAAAAAAAAGCCATTCAGTTATAAAAACACACAAGTTTCGTTGTAGCCAGCAGGACTAGTCAAGTGATACTATAATCCTGCTGAATATATATATAAACTCAGCAGAAATAGCCCAGTTGGACCAGATTCAGGTGCAATATCTTCTTCGAGGTGGGTACAAGACCATTACAAATCTCCAAGAATTAATCAACTCCTTACAAATACAGAGACACCAATTATCAAATAGCTAGACCTTGCTCGTTAAAAAAAACCCAACGTTTTGATTTTGTAAAGCTGCAGAACAACTGTAGAAAATACACCATTGAAACGGATTGTTTTTAAAAGCCATTTAACCTGATTTTGGCAAATAGCAAAATTAACATTTCCTTTTTGAATGTCTACTACAGGGGTCGGCAACGTTTGGCACATGGCTGCAAGAAGCCGCGGCCAGCACATCGCTCACCCGCGCCGCTTCTCGCCTCCCCCATTGGCCCGGGACGGCGAACCATGGCCAGTGGGGGCCGCAATTGGCCGAACCTGCCGCATCAGCAGGTAAATAAAACTGGCCCGGCCCGCCAGGGTGCTTACCCTGGCGAGCCGCGTGCCGAATGTTGCCGACCCCTGGTCTACTAGAAAAAAATACTTTTTCTTTTATGAAGTGATGGATTTGGAAGAAAGGGAAGACTAACTGAATGCACAGTAAGAATGGAGTGCATTTAAAACAAAATTAGGCAGCAATTGTGTTTTTTCTCCATGCAGGGAAGAGAGCAGAGAATAAAAACCAATGCAAACAAACATGTGAAATGGGGTAGTCAATTATTTTTTGTCAAGGTCCAAATTTCGTCAAGGTCCAAATTTCTTGGTCAAGATATAGCCAAGGAACAAACTCCAGAGAAACATTTTTCACAACACGAGAACAATAATGATAATAATATGTAAATAAAATGATTTCAGAGTCCATTCAAAGGTGTTTGGCGGTCCAGATTTGGCGCACGATCTGCCTATTGACTACATCGAGATTGTGCCAAAGCATTTGGACACTAGAATGCCTATGGTCTTGAAAACATACACACAAAAATTGGAAAAACAATAAAATTAAAGCAAAGTAACCAATCCCCCCAAAATTGCAAAGACTCTCAGAAAATAATTTTGTTTGAAGAAAGATCTTGGGAAGTAGAAGGAGTGGAATACTTGCAATTTTAAGCTTCCAAATTTTTCGTCAAATCTTGAAACAAAATGCTATGTATCCTAACAATCATTTGCAAGAACAAGGATTATATTTATGGCTAGATAATATACTTTTCATTTTAATACTATATTTTATTTAAATTGGCTGCGATTTTCAAAAAAAAAACCCAACAACAACAACAACTATCGATTTCAGAAGCCCAACTGTGTCACCTCGAAAGAGCCTGATTTTCAGGAGGTATCAAACACCCACTCTGTGAAAAATCAGACCTATTTAAAGTGTCTGAAGTTGGGGATCCAGATATCCAAGCTCCCAAAGATCACTAATCATTTCTGGCTGAGATTTTTCAATGTGTCTCCACCCTAGACTTGCACCAGTACTAGACTTGAAAAGTACAGTATTTGCGGTTAAGTAATACCGGCAGAAATATAAAAGATGCCCTTAGCATAACTTGCTTTGACCACAGAGAGAATGTTTTCTTTTACATAACATATTGCCAGGTCATTGACAACATGCAGAAGATCAGTAGTGTAGTGCAGGGTAAACTTCTCATTTGGGGAATATGGAGTTAAGTTTAGGTTAGTTTATCCACTTCTTTGGCAACCACTACACCACTGAGTAAGATCATGTCAAAGAACAAGAACACATTGCATCAATTAAAAATAAATAAATAAATAAATAAACTCATTAGCTTTCATCTTAACATTACTGCTTTGGCATAATCAGCCGGCTAGACAACAGTTATTTTGCAACAAAGCAAAGCCACAAAGCCTATGACCAGAAAAAAAACAAGTAGCTGATTGTGTAATTCTGACTTAGAGACCCAACCAAGTTTTACCAAAATAATGGCTCCCTACAGTAACTGTATCAAAAGTCTATCTCCTCTCTTGTTCCTCCTGATACCCACTGGATTCACCCCTATCTCATCTGCTCTAATCCCCTCTGTTCGTATACTTCTTCCACTCTACTTCCTTCTCTGAGTTTTTTTCCCAGGCTGCCTCATTCATGGAATATTATCCAAAAAAAAAATCCCTGTTCATCAAAACACCAGCCTTCCTCATTCAAATTCATCATTATCATAACAACAACAACAAACTTCCATGTCACCCAAAAGCCATGAGTTATCCTCCTTTTAAAAAAAAAACAAAAACAAAAAACAAAAACAAAAAACCCTATCATTATATGTTTAATGGAAACATCCTGCTCTGCTCATACCATAACTGAGGGTATGTCTTCATTAGCAATGTTAAAGCACTGCTGTGGCTGTGTAGTCGTGGCATCAGCGCTGTGAGAGAGCGCTCTCAGTTTAAAAAAACAAAAAACAAAAAACAAAAACAAAAAAAAACCACCACCCCCCAGGAGGGGAGTAGCTCCCAGTGCTGGTGAGTAAAGTTAATACTGCCACTTTACAGCGCTGAAACTTGCAGCGCTCAGGGGGGTGTTTTTTCATCCCCCAAGCGAGAAAGTTGCAGCGCTGTAAAGTGGTAGTGTAGAAAAGGCCAAAGTAAGTAGATGATATTATTGAAACCCCAGTCCTTCCTCCCTTCATCCCCAACCCCTACCATTGTGTGGTATTTACTCATTTTGTCACATGTAAAATTAGACTGTAGACACTCCATGGCAAGGGACTCATAATATCCATTAGACTCTATGAAAAAAAAAATACATTTTAGTGAGTCGTACAATAAAATAATGGATGTACTGTGAACAAAACATACCAAGAGGAGTATCCAGGCTAGGATACTCAATTGATCATTGTAAGGTACTAGTACAAACAGAAATAGGAAGAGACAGGAATGCAAATGGACATCCACCTGTGGTTCTATTCAAGCTAACCTGATATGGAAGATCAGGGAATACATCAGTATATTTTTATATAGATAGGACGTAATACTAAGATTACACAGTTAAAAGTTATCAAGAAATGCAGTGTAGCTGTAACGATGTTGGTCCCAGGATATTAGAGAGGCAAGGTGGGTGAGGTAATATATTTTATTGGACCAACTTCTGTAGGTCTCTGTCACCAACAGAAGTTGGTCCAATAAAAGATATATTACCTCACCCACCTTGCCTCTCTAACATCAAGAAATGTAAGGCTTTAAATTCTTGCAGGGTACAGGGCAGGTAAAGGATATGGTCATTGTTTGTCTAGAGACCATTTTCTGCAAGGTTGGGTTAACAAGGCAGCAGTACATCACCATGACAGTTTCTTGGACAAAACAAAAACCTAAACTTTCGTTTAGAAACAAAATTAAGTTTGCAACTCATAGAATATCAGGCTTAGATGATGCTTACCAAGTGTGCTGAATTTTCTATGTCTTATAAAACTATTATTCTGCCTTTCCCCCATATCCAAAACTTGGGAATGGCTATGCTCCAAAACAGGGAATATTTAAATGCAAAGTTTCAAAAAGCAGCCATTGTTGAGTTCTGTGTTTGAAAAAAATCAAAAGCAAGGACAATAATTGGCATGTGCATGGGGAGTAGTTTTAACTCTTGCAGAACAAAAGAGATGAAAGGATTTTGCTCTGACGTAGACTGCCCAAACACCAACACACATGGCAGTATATATCACATCCCACCTTCAAACAAAAACCAAGTACGGAATACATCAGTCCCAGAAGTGAATTTCAGGAATCTGATCAGCATATGAAAACAGGGAGTTACAACTCTATCTATATTGGGTTCTAACTTTAATGGCTTATAACCACTTCTGGACAATAAAGGCAGTCTCACAGATATACAGGGATGCTAGTCAGCCTAATAATCATAACCTCAGAGCTTCTTTCTCCCAAGAATCTTGAAGCACTTTATAAAGTTTGGCAAGATCCCTATTTTACATATGGAGAAACTAGGGCACAGGGAGCTTATTAGCAAGTCTTAAGGCATGTCTACATTGCCCTGCAGTTCCGACTACTGGGGCGTGAATAGCATTGCGCACCAAAGTGCTGCGCTGTAACTCCCCCATGTGGATGCTGCAGGTGTGAACTAATATGTTCACAGTTTGCATTCATGTAGTCCTCCTTCAAACAGGACTACATTAACGTTAATGTGAAGTAGGAACCTTTTAGTTTGCGCCTCCAGCAACTGGGGGAGTTACAGCAAGGTACTTTGAACAATGCTATTCACACCTCCATACCCCAAGGCCACGTAGACATACCCCTAGTTTGCACAGTGACAGAGTGAGATCCCGGTCCTCCTGTCTTCCAGCCCCCTGCTCTAACCATGAGCAACACTGCCTTTGCAAAAGAAACATAAGGAAAAAGCCAACTCCCAGTATTATATGGTGCTACTTTGCAGTCTTACTGTATAATACACCTAAGTCAATGAATAAATATTACTTTGCAAATATGCAACTCCCTGCTAACTAACAAGTAAAAGACTCATAAGATTTCAGGCTCAATAATCTGCTCTATACAATCCAAATGAAAAAAATATCTGCACACGTGGTATATGAGAGAAATGGGACATGTTTTGCTAAGGTACAACTGATGAACAAGTACTGGGAAAACCCTGGTAATTCATATGAAGAACCAGGAGACCCCTTTGCATATTCATGAATAAGAAAGTAAATGAACCAAAACACACAGAAAAATAAAGACAATTTCATCAAGTGTATTCTGCTCGTTTACTTTGACAAATATAGTTCAGTATTGATTTATGAGTACGCATCATCATAATTTGCTATAATGTGTACTAATACATTTTGCAACAGTAGTGAAGCTTTAGTAATACAAAATCTCATTACAGCCCTCTGCTATTAAAACTTTTGCTGAGAAGTGGGGTAAGCCTGGCATGTTTTATTGTGAAACTTAACAAGTTTGTGGATTAGCAAAACTCTACCATATTGAAAGCTGTAAATCCCTCTTCAGTCATCTCACTACACAAGGGAAATGTACAATTAAAAGTTTATAATAAAAGTGATTGAATATTTAATACAGATGCCAACTGGCAAATCTTGCCTAAAGTGCCAACTTTCACGGAAGACTTTAAAGAAACGATCCAAAGAAACAACCTAAGGTTTACTATGAAAGGAAACTGATTAACCAAATTCATGAGACTATTAAATCAAGGTAAATAAAGCTGTATTAGAGATAAAAGTTCTCTCATTCTGCATTATAGACACAATATTTTGAACAAATTAACATTTAGTGTGCTTAATTACATCTGCCTACACTACAGACTGGACATGATATTTTGGCAGAGGAATGGTTAGTGCTGTTTATGGATGGACTAACTAACTTACCATCAAAAAAAAAAAAAAAAAGCTTGAAACTTTTGCTGGGAGCAGCACATCTAATTCACTTGCTAGCTAGTTAAATGCACTCTGAATTAATATGAGGATGTTGCAAAAGATACAAATACTTGTCGTCTTTCCATATTTTAAGGTGGCATTCTGAATTAAGGCAGGTAATGTTGTTACCTGCTATATTTACCTCATGTTTAACATTTACATATTATCATAATCTTTTTCCTCATTTCTATGCAAACCATCTAATCCTCCTTGGCCTTGCATACCTGAACAGCTATTAACATTAACCCTTGAACTTCTCTGCTCCTTTGAGCAATATGATACTGCTACATAATTCCATTTTCAAATATAATAATTGATGGTTTTTGTCCCTCCCCTCCAGCCTTCTCACTTGGCATATTCTGCAGGTAGTCGGTCTCCTGACATTAATCAGCACTCCACTGCCTGAAGTCTATACATCTCTTATTCTTTCCTTTTTCAGCTTTGGACCTTGCAGAGGCAATGTAAGTACAGTAAATGAATCTGCTTAGGAAATGCCAATTGGGGAAAGCCGTATCCTGCTCTTGATTGATACAAACAGATTTGTGGATTTCTACAATTTTTTAGGAAATCCTTCTGCAACCCCAAATGCTTACAACCCAAACATTCAAAGGGAACACCTCAGGTGCTTAGATACCAAGTTGATAAACACACTTTAGAAATGCCAAAGACAGAGTTCCCAAGTAAAAAAACCAACATTAAATGTACATAGCAGTGCTTATTTTTTATTGTTCTTAATACTGTGGTCTCCTCTTCATAAGGCTCTGTTTGACAGACAGAAGGGTCAGTTTGCTGTATTGAGATCTTAGAGCCAGCAAAATCAAGGTATTTGCTCAATAACTATGCTTGGCTTAATTTTTTTTTTTTTTACACTGATTATGCTTGAATCCAGGTGTTTCCTCACTCAGCATGCCCAAATTTGGCAGCACAAAAATATTGTCTTATTGATTCTGCCTTGCCCTTACCAGTTGATGGTCTTTGCTTGTTGACTGGGAACGGGCATGCACCAACCAGCACGGTCTGGGGTTCTGTTTGTTTGACACACACTAAAAAGGTGTCTAGGTCCAACTTTTACCCAGATCTGCGAACCCCCGGCCTCAAGATACCAAAAGCCTGTAGGATGGGGACAAGGAACCACGGATAGAACGAGGGGTCTATTTCTCAGAGGAAGGGGCTCTATTTAAATAGACACAATATCTCCTCTCCGCTTCCTCCATCGGGGGGAATAAGGTAGTAATAAGGTAAGGGTCACCCTTCTCCCACCTACTTGTCAAATGGGATGCAAGGCCAGGGGGAATTAAGATCACCAAAAAGACTGGCAGAAGGGCTGGCTGGGCTCTAAAAAAAAAAAAAATCTTTAAAACAAAAGAATTCCCGAGTTTGCTTGTTTTTGAAAGCACTTGGCATTAACCTAGCCCAGCCCCAAGCGCCCAGACGGTCTCCGTACCCTGCCACACTAACAGGTAGGGCAGGCATCTGCCCAGGCCATGCTGCCAACACACCCACCCGGGAAACCTGTTTGGGAAAGTCTGGAGGCAAAGAGGGACCCCTTCTAGCCCACACACCCACACCAGTCTCCACCTCCCGCCGCCACACCGCCCCCGCGTGTTCCCCGGACTTACAGGGCGTGGGTGAAGGCGCTGAGACCCTCAGGCACGGTGGTCAACCCCCTGCCGGAGCAATCGACTCCTCCGTCCCCATCGCAGCTGCAGGAAGCCGGGCAAGGAGGAGGGGAAGCTCCGCCGCTGGGCCCAGCCGAGCTCCCGAAGCCCCAGGCGAAGAAGCCGAGCAGAGCCAGGCACCGCATTGCGAGCCCCCTCCGGTGCGTGCGGGAGTCTCGCTCCTGGGAGCGGCGAGGCTGCCCGGGCTGGACGCTTCGGCTCGGTCCCTTTGCAGAACGATTCCTCCCCCGCGCCCGCTGCAAGACGCCTCTCCGGCTGCCCTGGGCCCGCGCAGAGCCGAGCTGAGTCCTTGTTACCGCAGCTCCCTCCCCACCTCCGTGCCCAGCGCAAGCGGAGTGTCTCGCCCTCTCTCCCCCTCAACACCGTGCACCAGGAGCCAGCACTTCAGCGTCTCTCCCTCCTCCCTCCCGCTCCATTGAAAGGCAGCAGCTCCCTTCCCTCTGCGGGGCTCATCTCAAGCTAGCAGGTAACGTGCGCTGGGCTTTGCCTCTGCCGTGGCGCTCTCCCTGTTGTTGCTGCTGCTGTGCCGTGTTGCAATGCCTAGGAAGTGAACCGTGCAGCCATTCTAGCTCCTGTCTGCCTCTGCTCCACTCCCCTGCTTGCCAGGAGCCAGACACACCAGTCCAGCTCCGCAGCCTCCTTTTCCCTTCTAGGGTTGCACAGTGTCGGGGCTCCGGCTGCTGCTCTATGCAAATCAACTAGGTGCGTATGTGGAGAGTGAAGCCGGCGCCCGCATTGGTGCAGAAGAAATCTGAGGCTGATTAATATGCAAAGAGGAGCCTAGCAGCAGCCAACAAACGAAGGGCGCCTTGGCCTCTTTGGTAAGTGGAGCACTTGGTGGGCGTTACCCTGACAGATGAGTGACAAGGTGGTGGTTCAAGTGGAATCCCTGAGCTGGCTGAATTGGTGATTCAAGGTTGCACACAAGGCAGCGGAGGTGAAGGTGGTGGGGTGACTGGAAAATGCAAGCTGCGAGGAGTGCGCTGAAACAGAAGTGAATTCATAGAAACTCGATTCATCTTAATTAGGGTAAAGGGACCCATTAAAATTAATATTTTAAAAATCGGTTTCCATTTCCTGCATGACATGGCACTTTAATTATTAAAACCAAAAATTGTTTTTAAATCTGATTTTTTCAATTTTTGTTTGTTTAAAAAACATGCATGAGTTCTGTATCACCTGAAGCCCACTCCTCCAAATACTTACTTAACTCAGTAAGGCCTCCTGTGTATGAGCCAGGCCTAACTTTTCTCCTATGAGCAATCCCATAAATTTTCCCCTGTATAAATATTCATTTTATTATTTGTTTGGGTCTTTCATATGGCAACAGAATAAAACATTTGTTTTAATATGGAAATGTCATCATAAAACCACAGAAAAATTGGCAGGGAGCTTCAGGGGCAGGTTGAACACCCAAAACTACTTTGAACTCTTCTTTTTTAATTGACTGTATTTTAAGTTTATAGTGTCCTTTTAAATGTTAAGGTACTGGTGTCATTGGGATGTGTAATATAACTGAGCATATTACCAGTCTGTGTAATCATTATCACTTGTCTTCCAGTCTCTATTCCCTTGGTTGGTTTGTTTCCCTGGCCCTGAATTAAGCCATATTCTGCAATGAGCTCCACATGCAGGGACCTGAGCCTGCATTGAACAACGTGCAGGATTGGAGCCTTAGATCATAAATTCTGAGGGGCAGGGATTATTTCCAGTGTACAGCACCTAGTCTAAAAGGGTCCTGATTCTGCTTGGGCCTTCTGGACAAATACAAATAAATCTTTATTTTTATGCCGTTTATTTTCTCACTTTCTATTTGCATCATGGAAATAAATTAACCCTGTACACTTTTGCTTATAAGCTC
Source organism: Trachemys scripta elegans (assembly GCF_013100865.1). Taxonomy (NCBI): domain Eukaryota; kingdom Metazoa; phylum Chordata; order Testudines; family Emydidae; genus Trachemys; species Trachemys scripta. The sequence continues at coordinate 87,776,031 of NC_048301.1, forward strand.
ATTTCTAGTCAGTTTCACTTTCTACTTTCCAGACTGCAAGGACTGGGTTACAAACATTGTACAGAATTTTAAAATAATAAATGTTTCCTTTGGCATAAAAAAAGCATGGTAGCTTGTTTTTATAAAACCTACAAATGTTGGCCAAGTTTGCACTGGCTGGGGTCCTGTATTGTTCATTTCTTACTTCCTTCAAAAACTTCTAAAACCCTATTTATTCTTGCTGTACATGGCCATATTTCACTCTGTGTGTGTTCTGCATTGTACTAACTTTTTACATGCTGTCTTTTTGCCATCAGACTGAGTGGGGATCTGATACTCGTTTAACTCAATTCACCTATTGTACACCACAGTGTATACTCACTATATTATTAAAAACAATAATAAAGATTGTGACAGCACTTTAATACCACTTTAGACTTTCATCCAAAAATCTCAAAGTATTTCATTCACTAATGCCCTGATCCTGTAATGGACACTGGGCAAGTGGACCCTACAACCTCGTGGAACCCCATTGAAATCACTGGGCTTCTGTGCAGACACAGCCATCTGCCCACAGAGTCCATTGCAAGATCAGAGCCTCATTGCACCTCACAAGTCTTTTCTATAATAAATAAGTATCATTATATCCATCTTCCAAACAGGGAAACTGAGGCACAAAAGTTAAGTGACTTGCCAAGGTCACTTAGGCCCCAGTTCTTAGGCCCAATAAGATACACACAGGTGAACCCCTGTCTGCACAAAACTCCATTGATTATATTGGGGCTATTTGTGCGTGTAGTGGTCTGCTTGCACATATCTCATTGCTGGATCAAAACCTTAGAGCCTGATCCAAAGCCCACTGAAGCTTGCCATTGACTTCAATGGGCTTTGGCGCTGGCCTTCAGTGAGTATATAGTTGAGTCAGGAAGCCAGGAATCCTGCATTTCAGTTTTGTTCTCTAAATACGAGTTAGACCATACTCACCTTCTTCCAATGCCCCATAATCCTAACAGGGAGATTGAAAGATAAAGCTTGCTTACACCATATCTGAGGCAGAGCTTTGGTTAAACCTCGCAATGACTTTTTGGGGATGATTATTAATAGATATTTGGTGAGATTAAAAAAAAGTGAAAGAAAAACAAGGAGACTTTGAAACAACAGTACGCTAAGTAAGCCACACTCGGGGACTCTCATTGCACTTTAGCAGTGACCATAGGGACATTTGTGCACAGCAAGCCAGTGTATCGTAGATTTACACCATGCTTTGCCACATACTAACTCGCTGTGTAGGAGACCCTCAGTTCTACTACTGCCTCAGTGCCTGAACACGACCAAGTCACTTAACCTCTGGGGGCCAGATTCTCATTTGCATTCTGGTCCATTTGTGCTACCAGAAGAATGCAAAGGGGCTGGAAAGTAGCTGAATTTGGTGCTGCGCGGAGGAGCTCTGAGGTGGAACCAGCCATCATAGCTAGGCCCTGTGACACCTCAGCTTTGGTGCAGGAGATGGGGAGGGAGTGTATCCAACAGGAATGCTCTAACCTTTGCCAGGGCTCTATGCAGTGCTGAGTCACCCAGTTGTAACTAGCTCCCTGACACCACCTCTCTTGCTGGTGTGGGGTGCACCAACCAGAAAGCTCAGCTCACCGGAGAATCTGAGCCCTTGAGGATTGTTTCCTGTCTGTAAAGTGAGAATAACACTTACCTCCCATCCTGCCACTCTTACCCATTTAGAGAGGGTGACTATTTATTTAATTTTTTTTTGGCCCAAAAATGTCCTTTTTCTAAAAAGAAAATGTTCATGAAACATTTTAAATTGTCCATTTTTCAGACAAAATTCTAAAAACATTTTCTGCTCTTTTTTTGTTTATGGGTTGTCAGATTTCTCTTCCCCCCCCCCCTCCAGTGGCAAAAGGAAAAAAATGTGCCTGGGGAGGGGGAGAATAAAGCCTAAACACTTTAAAAAGAATCACATAAATGAAAAATCATTCCTTTGTGAAACTTGTGGAACAAAAACATATCACAATTTTTGAGTTTTGTGTGTGAAAACTCTACCACTTTTCAATGAGCTCTACTCATGTTGAGCAGTTCCTTACTCTGCAAGTAGTCCCACTTTACTCTTCAGGCATAAGGGAATAAAGCCCTTAACATCTGCACTGTGTTCTGAAGTTCAACAGTATTGTAATATATTCTTTGTACTGCAGTGAATCTTTCATTTGCAATACCGGGAGAATTATTCATCTGAAAAATGTCAACAAAATATTTCTAGCAAAAGCAAAATAAAGCATACCCAACTTTTGACTCTTTATTTTAGATACTACTTTAATTTCTCCTTTTCTACACTTTCACGTTCCTTTCTTCTGCCCTTTCTTCATCTTCTTTCCTCTCCATCTTACCAAACCATTTTAGTTCCTTCTTCCAACATTATTCCAGTGCCATCTCTCCCCTTTCCTCCTCAGCTCAGCAATCTACCTCAGATCATCATCTTGTCCCTTCCACCCAACTCAGTAATTTTCTAATCTGACTACCCTGACAATGGTTCTGATGCTATTCCCTAAATTCTTACTACGCATCTCAGCAACATAGCATGAGTTCCCTCCATATTTCATCAGCACTCCCCCCTCCAATAGCATTGTGCTAGATCCAGTCCCCATTCTTCCCTTGCACCCACATCAACAACCCACTCAGTCTCCCGCCTCTCCTTGTTGTTTTTAAGCAGGCAACTGTTTTTCTTTTCCTCTCAAAGTAAAATAGCAGAAACTTTTGTGTTGGTTGTCATGATGGTTTATGGAGATAAGGGGGTTGTATAGTAAGGTTTTTTTCAACAATTAAAGTGTATAGATACAGTTTAGCAGTTGGCTTGTTAAGTAGCTGAAATTTGTACCCACAGGCTTTGAAAAGCTGCTGCAAAAATGGTTATTTAAGACCAAAGTCTTGCTGTAACAGACTAAGAATTCTGAGGTGCATTTTTGGAAGTAAATCATGAAGCAGCAAACAATGGGCCTACAGACAAGGAGGAAAGAAGGACAGAGACAATAAGTTGATAACTCAGGTGAGGGAAATAAGAGGTTGGCATTACTTGGGATGACCCACTGAACAGGTTACAAATCCTTGAGGGGGACCCTGATCACTTTCCTGAAACTATCAGAAAGCAGAATAAATCTGCCTCTGTGCAAATGAGATCTCTAGGATTTAGAGTCCAATGTATAAAAAATGTGCCTGCGAAGCACTTGCCAGGAGGTCTCTGAGAAGGCATTAGTGAGAGTTTTGAAGCCATGGAAAATTAAAGAAAAAATTACAAAAATCTGGATATGGGATTTTTTTTCTTCCCCTACCACAAACCCACTTCCTGGACTCTGCTAAAATTCAGCTTTAAAAAAGCTATTTCATTTGTATTTGGTGGGAGTCTGTAGTCAAAAGACAGACAAATTAAAGACACGAAGCAAAGGAGTAAAAATATAAAGCAATCTACATTTGATAATAGGCATAACAGTCCTCAAAAGTAGAATTGTCTGATAAAGACAGGACAGGATACTGTAGGGCCTGCACTACACGAAAATTGCTCTGCATGGCAGGTTTTTTTCTTATTGTTTGTCAACAAACATGAGACATTATGGAATATGTGTTATACAGACATCACACCAACAATATAATGCTCCAGATTTATTTTGCATCGTCTGTTGATTTTGCTGGTTGGTGTAATGAAAGATGCATAGATTTAATAGCTGCTGTCAGAATAATGCAAATTCTTGATGTTCTTCAATTTTGTAGCTTCACGAAAGGTGCTAGATAGACAGCTCCAAAAAGCCTCTATGCACAGATGATGGTTTTAGGTTGTGAACACCTGCCTCTAAAACCATTGCCAATTTCACACAGGCCAACAAACAGACATCATATAGAAACAACTTTCAGGAGCAAATCTCCTGGTCCAGCTGATCTGTGTTCAGCACAGCATGGAGGGAGGTGGGAAAAGTGATTGAACTTGTAGGCCATCTACTGTTCTCTTTTATCCTAAGCCTGATGGGTGACTGTTTTGATCCCAGGTTTTTCAGCTGGCTGGGGAATTGCAGAATAGCCTGGCCCATACTCATACCCCGGAGAATGGAGCAAGGGGGTTAGGTGGTGTAGACCTGGCTATGATTACTGTAAGCCAGTTTTAGTCCCCTTTTCAGCACTAGAGCAAATGGAACTTAAAACTTGCACCGAGGATTAGGCTTTTGGTCTCTACAGATCTAGGCTGGAATAGAGCCAGCAATTTAACAGATGAAGTTCCATAATTCCCTTTCCAATCCAATTCACACTGGACCACTCTGAGAGATTTTTTTTAGCAGGGCTTTAAAGTAGATTATATAGAGCTCTAACAACAATAGGAAATGCAATTTGTCCAAAAGTTGCTGTATAGAATCTGAAGGGCCATTTGAGTCACGTGCTGCCAAGAACGTCATTAGCATTTTATTTCCAATTTCAAGATGAGATACAACTGTACAATTAAGTTAAATGGAGACCATTTTAAGCCTGGGGGGGGAGGGAAGGAGGAGAAGGAAAGGGATAAAGTCCAGTATATTTGTACCAATGAAACAAGTTGTAGTTTAAAAAAAATTCCCTCAGAAATATGGTCAATCAAGTGTACATTATAGACACTTTTAGCATGGCTCTTTCCAATCACACAATCGTATTCTCGAACATGAGTATGGGAAGGGACCAGAGGATAACAAAAACATACACATCTTGAACACCAAGAAAAAAAGCTACAACTTACAAACAATTGAAGTAGATCTGGAAATCATGTAAAGAAAAATTAATAGCCCACGAGAGAGAAGCTTGACCCTAGTTCAAAACTTTGTAAGGTGTGTGAAGATCTAAACTCGGATCCAAAACTGAAATTAAGACACATTTGAAGTCTTGCATAAAATGGTTAAATTGAAGAAACTCCATATATAGAGAGCTCTGTTGGAAGAATGAAAAACTGTCTGAGACAAGGAGAATTCAGAGAGAGAGAGAGATCAATGTCAATGCATATTTTTAAATCTTTTCAATATGATAAGGGAAAGGATGTCAAAGATCAGCAAGGACACTGATGCTTTCAAGAAAAATCAGCGAGAAGAACAATAACTTGAAGACAATAACCATGCAGCAGAAGAAAAGGGGAAACATGACTTCAGTACTGGACAAAATTGGGGAAAGTATATGACAATGTATTTTAAAAAGAAAAAAGACAGAAGTAATCTTTGTAGGATGTGAATGAAAAATGCATTTAGCAGTATCCATTGCAATAATCCCGTTTGCTTTCATCCTCACTCACTTACTCACCTTTATCTCCATATAATATCAATCATGTATGCGTTTATATTTCACTGTCCAGGTTTTAATGACTACTCCATCTTTCCATTGGTTCTTCTTTCCACCTCACTCTGTATATTGCAATTGGCCCTATATTAGATGCCAAATCCTTCTGGACAATAGCTTACTCTTCATTCCTGCAAAGAATTGTGATAGAACCATTAAGTCTTCGCTTCAGCTGGCTTCCCTGGTTTCAGATAAAATATTAGCCATGCCAAGCATAAATGCTTATCAGATCTCAGTTATCTTCCTCATAGTGAACATTTCTTTTTTCATCCTTGCAATGACAATTTTTAGTCTTCAAACTATTGTTTCTGAATTCTTTACTGTTTATGTTCAGGTATCTTAGGGTTTCTTCAGAGTTTATAGGTTTCACAAAAGTGATTAATGCCAGTCTAAAAGGAGACACAAACTCTCTCGTAACACACTCATCATTATTCAAAGTTTCAGAAGCCCTTCTACAGGGAGGAACTGGAGGGTCTTGTAAAGACTAACTACAACAGTTTGAAACCCACTGTCTGGTCTGCATGAAATTCCAACATTTCAAAACATATTTTGTTTCAACTTATCAGAATGACATATTGCAGTTTTTTGTGTGGATCATTTCCACACAATAAATTGAAACAAATATTTCATTCTGATAAGAGTCAAATGGAATGCTTCAACCTTATCAAAATATCTCATTTCATTTTTTTTTCAAAATGAAATTTCTTTGAAATAGACATATTCCATCCTAACCTTTTTGATTGTGACTAATCAGTTTTTTCAGACAGGAGAACAGCTTGTGAGAAAATTGTCAATTGCTTCCAACTGTCACCTTGTAATGAACTTAATCTCTTTACTCTCCTGATGGCAATTAAATGTCACTCCACTATTCATATATATTATAGTTGTGAATGATTTTATGTGAATGGTTCCAACTCCTCCCCCCTCCCTAGTATTTCCAGCATTATTTCTATAGCATCAATTGCTTTTTATCACTTAAATTGTGTGCAAAGGCTTGTATTTTTCAGAAATAGATTCACTGAGTCAGATTCTGATCAGTGACCCCCAAAAGCTATCCTTAGATTCCAGTGGAGTTGCTCAGATTTACACTAAAGCAAGATTGAAATCTGTCCCTCTTTTCTACTCCAGATTTTTAGAACTGATTAATTACTCAGGCATTTCTCTGATCACAAGTCCAGAAATCCCCACTGTCTAGTCACTGATGCTTTTGTGACAGTGGAGCTCTCTAGTAACACTGACAATAAAATGACTGGTATGTAGTTCTTCAGATCGCTTGTATTTATGGGATAATACCCCTGTTGCATGTACTGCTTTGATGGAAAATTATTTCCTTCATGTATGTGGCAAATAGTTTCTATACTCATTCTATACCTTCTGATGAACAGTTAATGCACATCATCTTTTTAGGATTTTGGCTCATCCTGTGCATTTAGGAGGCCCTTCTGCAACTTTTGTTGAAAACTTCAGAGGAAGAGACAGCTGCTATCAGCAGCTACATCATGTATTACAATTTGACTTGAAAGAAATGTACAATTTTCATAATGTTTAGTCTTATTTTTGTGTCGAACTAAGTCATCTTTACTCCTGTCTTTCTCTGCACAAGGTGTTCAAACTGTTATGCTCAATTTGTCTTGAGAGGGTTTTGTGGATCTTTCTTATGGTGTTGCAGAGATTTAAAATGAATAGGGATGGTCCATGCTGAAAATATCTAATGTACACTTAACTGGCTATGTTCTTAAATCCCCCCCCCCTTTTTTTTTCTTTTAAAGGATAACTTGCTTCCAAACAATAAATGGTAAAAATTTTACATACCTATTCCTGCGTGGAATCAATTGATATTGGAGACAAAAATGACATGATAGCCAAAAGGAAAAAATCTTCAGTTGGTACCAGAAAGTTAGTAGCTAATCAGTGAAAAAGCAGGATGGCAAAAGAAAAAAAGTACTTTTAATCTAGTTCTGATATAGAGCCACTAATGCTGAGAGATGGAAGGGATTGGAGGGCTCATCATTGCTATTACCAGTGGAAAACCAGCGCTTGTAACAATAAAGCATGGTGACACAAAAACTGACTATCCTTTTTCTTTTTCAGTGTTCTAGAGCAATTTATATATTTTATGTACTTTTTAATAGCCATACAATTTGAAACTTATTAAACCAACTCTCAAAAGGTAGAAATAGACTTTTATTTGAAAAAAAAGCAGCAGAGGAGTAAAAGACCAAGGAGAATGACAAAATAATAAGTAATTCTATAAGCATTGTCAACATTCACTATTAGCAACCAGATTATTATTAGCAGCCCTTGAAAACATCCACACTGTAGCACTTTGGCAACACCTAGTGGCAAAAGGTAACAAAAGATTACATATGCTTTGGAGATCTATTTTGTTCTGAATGAACTGTTGTTCTGCCAATTCTCTTCTTGCAAGAGCCTCAATGTTTTGTTTTAGTTTTTAATAAAAAAAGTTTTTTCTTATTTATGAAATTAACCAACTTTGTTTTATCCTTTATTCTTTCTAGCAGTTGAGGCACTGTCATGTAGATCAGCCTAGTAACGAAGACAAGAAATTGCACTTCTTCCATGTGGTGATAGTAGAACAGTGAAAGCAGTGGCATGGCTACAGTTGGATCTTAAGGTCTCTTATCCAGTCCAGAGCAGAGGGAATAGGTCATGTGAATGGTTCCAGAATGAGCATAAGTTGGGCAATCGTCCATGATGTGTCTGACAGTTTACATTATGCCACAGTTGCCGTTCAGCGATTCCCTCACTTTTCATCTATGGAGTAAGTATGCGCATCTTCCATGTTGGGTTCAGATACAATTTAGAGCTGGCTATATGGACCATGGGGAAGAGAAGCTCGGCACTTGCACAACTGGGTCTCCAATTAGATTTTTGTTTAGTATTTTGGCAGCCATTCAGGTTTCAGACCATCCTCTGAAACATCCGCAAGGAGGGTTGTGGCGCGAGACTAGAAGGTATTCCTGATTTTAGTCCATGACCAGGGGGATGTTCTAAGTCATAGTGGAGCAATAGTGTGGTATTTACCATGATCTTTATGTACTCCCTAATTGTCTCAGCATCTCATGAGATATTTGATGGCACAATGTTAGCCAATACTGATAGCCATGGAAGTGGCGTTGATGTGAGGGTGCTGCTAATTATATGAAGAGTGGCAATTATTTTGGTGTCCACTAAAATGGTGTGTATGCTCCTGCTCCATATTGAGTCACAGTATTCCATTGTGGAATGGACTACGGCTAGTGTCAACATTCGCAGTGTACAGACGTCACTTCCCCAAGATGTTCCTGCTAGCTTCTGTATGATGTTGACCCTAGCCTTTGTTTTCCTTTTTTGGTTTGTTCAAGGTGGTGATGGAAGCTGAGCATGCAGACCAGGGTTATCCCCGTGTACCATGGATTATGATCATGTGTCAATGGTGGCCTGCAGAAATTGATGTTTAATGTAATCTTGGCCTGGCTATTATTCAAATGGAAAGCTGAGACCACTGTTTTTGAGGCATTTGGCTTTAACCACCATACCTTGAAATAGGTTTCTATTGTTTTTAGGTTCTGTTCTAGAACCTTTTCTGAGGTTTCAAATGAGAAAGCCTGAGTAATTAGTGTGATGTCATCTGCGTACATGAACTTGTGGGAAGATGTTGGTGGAATATCACTGCTACATAGGTTGAAAAGTACTGGAGCTAGACCGGCCCTTTGAGAGTCTGTTATTCAGCCTTTGCTGGCTGCTGACAGCCTCACCGAGATACACCATGAATCTGTGGCTGCTCAGCATTTCCATGGTTAGCCCAGTTGTAGGGCAACAGAGCATGGCTATTGCAAGTATCAATAGAAGTCCTTTTCACCATACTGTATCATATGCGGAACTAAGACTGATAAGTGCTGTTGCTGTTTTAAGCATTGGTTGCCAGCTTCTGTATAGGTGGCCAATGCAAGGACTTAGTCACAACAGTTTCTGCCTATTCTGAAGTTAGCTTGTTCTTTGGGGACCAGCTCCTCCAACAATGGCTTCATTCTACAAAGTAGAAGCTGCTCCGGTAGCTTATAGCAGCCACTAAAAAGTGCTAGAGGTTGATAACCTTTCGCATTGGCTGCCTCTTTGCCTGGGTTCAGAATGGCTATAATTTTTGTTCCTTTCCATTCTTTCAGTATTCTCCCTGAGGGGTGTATGTTTGTAAAGAGAGTAGCTAGCCATTTCCTCGCTCTTGGACACAAATGCTTTAAGAACTCAGGGAATATGACATCAAGGCCTGTTGCTTTCCCAGGTTTTATTTGGGTGATCCCACTGTCCACCTCCTCCACTTAGTAGAGCACAGAAAATTGGGGAAAGGGTTGGTATTGTTTGAGGGCATTATAGAGTTCTTTATGGACTTTACGCCTGGTGCTTTTGTCAACTGGGACTTTTGAGTTGTCAATTAGTTGTCTGACTGACTATGGCATCTGGGCTCACCTGCATGAGTTTGTAAGCTATAGGCGCTGCTCCACCAAGGGCACAGAGGAGACACCAGGCCTTTGGGCTTGACTTTGTCAATTCAAGGACCAACACAGTGAAATTGCACTGAGAATTTAAAATCTAAATAATGTTGTATGGGCGAAATTCTCCCCTGCACAGAGGGCTGACACCAGGATTCTGTAGCACTTAAATCAAAATTAAGCCCTATTTTAAGGATTTAAAATGGAACCTAAGTGGTGCACAGAGGTGAATTTTACCTTAACAACAAAACCATCATGGTTAAAATCGCTCATGACCTATGTGACCTAAAAAAGTTTAGTAAATTATGAATAAACTTATTCCTAGAGATACAGAGGTTTCATAGAATATAGAATAATCTTTTGTACACTCAATGTATCAGAGATGAGAAGCATAGCATAAAACAGAGCTTTGAAGAAAGTGAGTGCATAACTCAGTGAACAGACAAGACCTCTTAATTAAAATAGGTTCTGTGGTGAGAGCAGGCTAAACAATCTTGCCCTTATTTAAACCCGTCTACAGTAAAGAAATTCATACCGTTGTAATTACATCAACGTTGTCACACCATTGAAAATCCCTAACCAAGACAAACCATCCAGGTTCAATGTGGAATATAGTGTTATAACTTAATCCAGTAACATACCAAAAGAGGCTGTACTTATGTAAGACCTGCTTTGTGTATCTACATTAGCTGTTTACAATGGTGGAACTACATTGATGTAGCTACACAGGGGCTCATTTCCTTATTGTAGATTTCAGTAGCTCTCAATTCACTTTCATTATACTAAAATGTTACAGTTATAGGTATGTAATTCCTCATTATCTGCTGTGTAGCTACCTACATCTTCCCATCTCTTTTGCATTCAACTGCTGTAGTGAAGTAGTGGAAATACAGCAATATTTACCAGTTATTAAAATTCAAACTTTCCGAATTGGCTATTAATGTGAGGTTTCTGAATGGCCAACTTTAGACACTTAAGGTGGGATTTTCAAAAGTACGTAAGGGAGTTTGATGTCCTACTCCCATTGAAACGCAGTGGCACCTGGGCTTCTAACTGCCATGGATGACTGAAAACACTAGCTCTGAAAACTCTGGGGTTCAGCATGTCTGAAAATCAGCCCCTACACATCTAAAGTTGGTCATAAAAAAAACCAAAACCAACCAACCAAACAAAAAACCCCTGAGCTGCTCAATATAGCTTCCAAGGGTATTACCTTTCCTGTGGGCTCCCTTCTGCACCAGACCACCCTTGACAGGGGGCTCTGAAGGGAGTGGCTGTTCAGCACTTAGTAAAGCTCTACCAAATCTGTACTCTATCAGGGAAGGGAGAACTGCAGGAAAGAATACAGAAGCACTGGTTTTATGCCTGTATCTCAGGCAGTCTATGAATGCTGAGGGGCCCAAAACACCCATTCATTTTTTGCGGAGGTGAGATGGAAAATGATTGGGCCTGTGATGAAATGATTGGGGGAAAACTCCACAAGGGGACAATCTAGTGTTCATTTACTACATTTATTTTTTGACATTCTCAGAAACACCCATCTTACTAAAAAATACAAATATTAGTATCTGTGGTCCCCTAGTCACAGATTTAAGTTTTGTTTTTTTTGCAGGGGAGGGGGGGATGGGGGACTCACTTTGTTGTGTTTGTACAGTGCACAGGACAACGGGGTCCGGGTCCATGACTAGGACTCTTAGGTGCTACCACAACAAAATAATATATCACTAGCCTTAGCCTTTTATCCACCACTTGAACTAGGTGAAAGGCTCAGCAACTTACTACCAGCCCCCAGCCATCCCATCTCCTACACAGAACAGATTTTATTCAGACCATACTACTGTACTGCTCATGCAGAGGAGAACCTGAACTATGATTAGATAAGAACTACACACAGGTGGTTTTGCTTATCATTTAGAGTACACAAGTTAAGGCTCTTTACCAGTGGTTCTCAAACTTCATTGCATCGTGATCCCCTTCTGCCAACAAAAACTACTACACAACCCCAGCAGGTGGGAACGAAGACCAAGCCTGCCCAAGTCCCGTGCCCCAGACATGTAGAGATGGTGGGGGGAGCACAAAGCTGAAACCCAAGGGCTTCTGCCCTGGGCGGGAAGCATATAACCTTAGCCATGGGCAATGGGGCTTGCGCTTGGGTTTGAGACCTGCGCGATGGGGCTTGGGCTTCAGACTTGCTGGGGCCTAGGGCCAAAACCAGCCTTGGCGACCCCATTCAAAGGGGGTCCCAACCCACAGTTTGAAAACCCCGGCTCTATATTGTTCAGCAAATTCATTCCCCTCTCCCCAGTCTAATTCATCAAGTGGAAGATGCTGGAACCAAGACATGGCGGAGAGCTAAGGTTACGTATAAAGGTGACACAATGGACAAAAACATTCAGAGTTAGCATGTAATTTAAGAGAGAAAATTATGGCCCTCACACCTTTCAGCCAGATGCCTTTGCCTTCCACTTTATCAAACTGAACTTGCTAGTTTGAGGAGAAAGCGAACACTAGGAAAGTTAATGTAAACAAAGGAGAGAATGAACACACAAAAAAGTTAAAATAATTTTTCAGCATTCTACTGGTTGCAGTCATTTCACTACAAAGTGAGATTTTGTGAAACTAGGAGTATGAAAGTCCAGTAATATTGAGAAAAAAATCAGCTTTGCTTCTGCTTTTATATTAATACCCCAGATTTGTCTACATGGCAAACATTTACAGCTATAGCTATGCAGGTATATAAAGGTGTATGTATAAAGGGCTTTTTGGAAGACACTGCCCAGTGGAGCACTTTATTTTTGGAGTTCATAGCCCATGTTTGCTGACCTTCAGGGTAAGTTGCAAAGCCCATACATATTCCCCTTCCACCTTTTTTTTTTTGGGGGGGGGGGGGGGGTGTGGGGGGGTGGGGGGGGGGGGGAGATTTGTGAGAATTTGGCCAGTAGGGAGGGAAAAGGACTGTTGCAGGGCTTAGGTTTTGTTTACATTTTGCTGCTCATCAAAGTACTGTGTTTAGGAAATAGGGTGCAGGAAGGGGTGGAGTCAAATATTTAAACTGTATATTTTTCAAGATTGTCAAGGGCATGCAGACCCTAGGATGGGTGCTGTTTTACAGTAGTATAAATCTAAATAACTTTAAAATATGTTTATGATCAATTCAGACAGCCTTTCATTGGACTGCTAAATTATCATGAGTGTGCAGTAGCAGACATCATTTAACAGCAGGTTCAGAAGTGCCAGTGATTATTTTATTGTAAAATACACTGCTTACCTTTGATACATGCATCAGTATGCCCGAGGGACATAGTACAGAAATCCACGATGTTCCTCCATCCAATGGATGGGTCACAGGGACTATGATTCTAAAACCCAGGCTTCCTGAATTCAGCACTCCTCGTTCTACCTCAAACTGTAGCATCTCATGCCCATGAGGTATTTGTAGCATGGGTTGAATTAAGATTTTTTTTAAAAATTCAAATCTTAAACATAACTCAGGCAAAAATAAGTATTTTCATTAAACACTGTAGAGGTCCCTTGTCCTTTCATTTTAAATAAATATTAACTATACAACTTTGGTCCATTAAGTATTTTAAAGATCTCCAAATTTGTAAGTGTGCGGTGTGAGCATCTGACAAATCTTGGAATTGGGAAAGAATTACACCAATACTCAATCAGGCCAGCCAACCCAAGATGGCTCTCAGGGAACCAATTTATCCTAGCGATAGTGAATGACACTGATTGAATTCTGCTTAGTTAGGAGTTAAACAAAAATTCTACTTAATAAGGGTGCATTCTGCAAAGCTACACAACAGGATAAGGGTATTGCAATCTAAGGGGTGCACTATATTTTGTGGTTATATTCTCAAATTTAATGTGCACAAATTTAGGTTTTTACAGAGAAAATATATCTGTTATGGGTCTAATCCAATCTCCCCTGAAGTCAGAGGGCCTTGAATCAGGTGCTGTGTGTTTTGTACAGCTAATTGTTTTGTTTTTTTGTTTTGTTTATTAAAGGTGGGGTCTGGTCACATTTAGAAATCTCATGGTTTATGAATATGGATCATATTTGGGAATGTAATTTTCCACTATGACAAAACTGAAATTACACAATAGCTCAAGAATTCAAGCAGATACAAAGCTGTTTATGCTGCTTTCAAGACATACTACAGAACCCATTTAGCTCCATATGAATTATTCCTGTCTCATAAAAGGCAGGCTTTCAGAGTTTGTTATTCTAGAACAGCCAAAGTCAAATGTTGCCTATGAATTAGAATACTACTTTAATAGTAACCTAACTTACATTAAACTGAAAGGTTACTTTTAATCTTGGTCGGTCAGAGGAAACTAAAACAGCATCTCCTGTCCACATTCTATTATGGATCACTGTGATAGTAATGGATAGGTTGATAGATCAGTGAGCACTTAATTTAACTCCACTTCTGGAATGTTATGACACTTCACAAATGTTGGACTTGGAGAAGCTATTTTAGCTATTAAGACTGTTTTTCAGATTACAGGCTGCATGACTAAAACATGACTCAACAGGAATAAAGTGATAAGGAAATATTTATTCAGGAAGTACAATTGACTACAGAATACTTTTGATCTTTCAGCAATCTTCCCCCATCTTTTCCTTGGAACTGTGTTAATCTATGTCCCATTCATGTTATTTTGTTGTTCAGATGAAGACATTATCTGCTCTATTAACCGCTAGAACGTCAATGATACAAGAAGTGAAAATTAAGGACTTGTGTATTTACTTGAATACACAATCCAGTCTAGTAAAAAACAATATCCTTTTAATATAGATAAGCTTGGACACTAAAAATCAGCATTTTGTTCAGTACTGAAGTGTTATATCCCAAGCCAGGCATATTTTATCAAAGAAGATAATGACCTTACAAGGTAGTCATAGCAATTCAGGTACTCATCTGAGACAGATGGCAGTACCTCCATAATCACAGGAATTTTTCACTAGTCTTTCTATTAACTCCAGACAGACTGCAAAATAAGGGAAAAAAGTGAGACCCTCAAACCCAACCCAACCAGCTGTTAAGAGAGCAGACCAAAATGTAAACTTGATAGGATTAACTTCCACACATGCATTTTAATTTGCATAGCCATATGCACCTGATATGAATATGCTCAACTCCATGAGTGATTCTGAATTGCCAGTCACAGCTAGTGAGATTTGAATAGCCAGTCACGACATACTCTTTCGTAAGGTTCACTGGAAGTAGAGTAGCAAATGAGGAAGCAAAAAAAACCTACACACAAAAATGTGTAATTCCACCTCTTTATTTTCTGTGTTCCTAAAATCAAGGGCCTCTCAACAGCAACAGGTGCATAACATCATCCACAGAAATTATATCTGTCCTTAACTCATGATAGTGTGCCCAAGTATTGCATGTGTAGGGGCTGTGTACTAACAAAGTGCAGACCCTGCGCCTACTCAGTTGTAGTAAAGAATGTAAGTTTCTTGGTGACTTTTAACCCATCCTTACTTTAAAAATTAGAGCGCTTTCAGACTATGCAAGAGGACAGACTGCTAATGTAATAATTGCAATTTTAGAACAAAAAAAACAGGTAATTTCAATTGTTTTTTTTTAAATTAACCCAACCCCCAACACACACATACAATAGCATGTATGCCAAGCTTCAAGCCAAAGAGTTTTGGAACAGTTGATTTACTGAATTCAAAAGCCATATTTTATAATGGAAATGCTAATGCATTTACCTATAGCAGCTCTAGCTACACTAAAGTAAATATTTCTTTAGGGTAACAAAACACATTGCCTTAACCAGTAACACAAGGTATATGAGTTTTATAATACATATTACTGTCTTTACTTGTACTCATACTTCTCTTTTATATATAAAGCTCTAAAAACAATTCTCTACTATTTTACAATTAAATTAAAGCATTTCCATGATTGGCCTAACTACTGATTTTGGTCTAAATATTTTAAACATTAATCATTCCATAAACATATACAGTTCAAAACATGGTCCCACCAGTAAGAAGTAGCCTTCTGAAACAGGCCAACGATACTCAACCATGTAATTCAGTGCTCAATATCATCTAATTGATAAATATTCATATTCCATTTCAGACTCTACTCTCAAAAATCTTTAAAATACTATCTTTACAGTCTTATAATGCTTACAAACATCCAGAAAGGGTTCACATTTCTAACTTGCTTGTAGCAACCATGCAAGTGTTATTACTTATACACTGGGCCAGCTAAGCATAAACTTCATGCCATCGTTTTTAAAAATTTTAACCTTTTACCATCTTTCATACAGTGGAATTAAGTTTACAACGTGGGTAAGAACCTCACTTGCATCTGAAGAAGTGAGGTTCTTACCCACGAAAGCTTATGCTCCCAATACTTCTGTTAGTCTTAAAGGTGCCACAGGACCCTCTGTTTCTTTTTACAGATTCAGACTAACACGGCTACCCCTCTGATAACTGACTTCATGTTATTCCATGTGAACACAGATTAGAGATGAGCCAGACACTCCAAACTGCACTTTTCAGTTTAAGCCTCTAAGGACTAACTTGTTTACAGTCAGTAGGATGCACTCAGGGCCGGCTCCAGGCACCAGCTTAACAAGCAGGTGCTTGGAGCGGCCAAGGGAGAGGGGCGGCATGTGCGGCAATTTGGGGGCGGCGGGTCCCTCACTCCCTCAAGGAGCGAAGGACCTGCCGCCGAACTGCCACCACCAATCGCGGCTTTTTTTTTTCTTCTTTTTCTCCCCAATTGCCACCGCCAGTCGCGATTGCGGCTTTTTTTTTTTTTTTTTGCTTTGGCTGGAGCCAGCCCTGGATGCACTTAAAGCTGCCTTTCAATTGAACAGACACCCAGTGTACTGTCAAGCTACCTCTAGATGTATACTAAGAGGTGACGTCATTACAAAAAAGGGCATAATCCAGAACTTGGTAGATTCCAAGAAGTATGTAGCTGTTCAAAAATGTAATCGTCTCAACTGTGCTTAAAAATAACACTGCACCACAACTGAGGGAGTCATTAGCCACTTCACATCTGGAGGCATCTGATCTGCAGATTTCCTCGTTCCTACCCCAAAGCAGGTAACACCACATTCTCTATTCATGGTATATTATGATACTGCTCATTCTGGACTAGAAACCAGAAGAATCAGATTTCTCCAAATTAGAAGTAGCTAATAAATCACATTTTGTTAAAATACAACGTTATCCGTATTTTTCTTCTTTTGGAATCTTACAGATAATTTTGTGAGGTTCGTTAACTTTTGCAGGTCACTATAGCTGTCAACCAGGATATCCCACACCACTGTTTAGTCTCACAAAAGGGAAAATCTTTATTAATTTAGGTATTAACTACTCCCAATCCTGTGTGACTCATCTCTATAAATTATAGGATTGCAATAGGACAAATTCAAATCCCAGTTAGGAAAAATACCTTTTAAAACAAGAAGTGGAAAAGTCAGGGAAATACATATGAAATTCTTTCAGCATTGCATTAAATATACTGTTCTTTTTTCTGAATATGAATAGACATTGATACAATCAAGATGAATAGCAATCAATATACAACTTTTCTCTAATTGCTCAAAAATTAGTATAAAATAATATAAATTATAGGAATGATTGTTCCAGATTTTTAGATGTCAATTATTAAAAAATCATTTATAAGTGAATGTTCATTGTAAATTATTTACAGAAGAGGTAACAAAATTTCCAAGTTAACATTTATCATAGTGAGTTATGACCTAGCACATATGTAAAAACAATGCACTCATCAAAAATTACAAAACCCAGTACTTATTACCAATTACAAAATAAGTCATGATTAGCTTTATGTAGCTGATGTACAGTATGCTTTTAAGAAGAAAAGTGCCAAAACTCTGTTATTCTCTGACACTTCATAGGTAAAAGTCTTTGATTTTTTTAATCATTAAGCACAAAAATGTTTTGAAGACAACTTTCATCAATTTTAAAATAATGCCAAATGAAAATCTTTAGAAAAAAGAATGTTACAAATGTAAAGTACATCTTATTAAAAATGCATTTTAAAAAAGTCTATACATTTGTCTTGACAGTTAAAGATTTTATTTGCAAAAGATCTGTAAGAACAACTGGATAGAAATGCTTGTGTAAACTATTTTTTCAAGAAGCATTTGGGTTTTTTAGAACTAAGCGATGTTAATAGGGAAGGCATTTTTAAAATTGCCAACAGGTTTTTTTTTTCCTCCAAAGGATAGCATCTTTTATAGTTTAGGGCAGTTCATGTTGTTAGGTCACAAATCAAACGGTTAATTGTAAAACTGAATATAATTTTCTCCATAAATTACAGTGTACAGTATTAGTTCTGTTGCCTGCGTTTTGCCGATCTCATTTTTTCAAATCGTGACTCCATCTCTTCCAGGACCTTTGGTGTGTAACGTACAACTAACTTAACCTTTCCTTGAGCTGCTTTCAGCAGTTCTACTGCCTTTTCATGGTGTTCTCCTTCAACGCTCTGTAAAGCATAAACCATTAAATACTACATTAGCAAAGAACACAAGTGTTGCAGAAGATTCTTTAGCTCCTTTGTTACACAAAAAAATTCCATTATAATAAAAAACTAGAAGTATGGCAGGTTTGAAACTGTAATGCAAGGGTTGCTATCACCCAGTTGAAGACTTGAAGCTTCAACAAGTCACCAAACAAATGGTGATGGCAGACTTTGCATTTTCTTTTCTAACTAGCGTAAAAAAAAGTCATGTGGAAATGAGTCCAAGCAACTAATTTATCATCGGAGACAGGGAACAAGCAGACATACTGAGTCACTAGAGTTTATGTTTTACACACACAATAAGTACAATAAGAGAAACATTTTAAAACATGGTCCTTTAGGTTTTAATGTCTACATTTAATAGAATTTATAAAATTTTCCCTCCAGACAAATAGTATTTAGCAACTTCTCCCCACCACTGCATCCGTTATAAGATCCAGGTATCATATGTTTTATCATCAGTCAGCAAAAGTTATTTCTCCCAACTTTATTATAGTTATCAAAACAATGACATTACTATCCCAAGCCTACCTCCCACTGCTGCTATTAGAAGCTAGAAGGCAGGTGGTGTACCTGTTGATTGGAGGGTTTCCCCGTTACTATAAAGTTACTTACAAAAAGAAAGACAACAGTTAAAAAAAAAAAAAAAAAACAAGTTATTTCTCTTCTATCAAATTTAGAAAATGTGCTTGGATATTTTCATTTTTTGTTATTCAGCTGAATGCACAAGTCGTTCTCTTTTAAAAATGGCATGAGAAGCTTGTAAGAATACATGGTGTCAGTAAGAGATTTGAAAAAAATCAATTGCAAAATAATATGTGAGATTGCTTATAGTTTCTAAACTATGTCTATACAAATATATTTGAATTCTGTTGTAAACAATATACTAAATGTTACTAGTATAAAAATTCTGGAAAGACCATTAAAATCTTTTAATGGACAAAAGTCTAGTTTTCAAAATATTCTCTATTAGCTAAGTTCTGGCAAAGGCATAAACATTAAAGCCTTTGCAACAATACACTGAAGCATGTTAGTGCTAAGTGTGACAGATATTGCAGCCACATGCAGTGTCTTTAGTGAGCAGATTGTATTAAATTTATTATTGTTTTATGTATCATTGTGAGTCAGAGACCATATGCAACTCTATGAGGAGAGGATTTCCACAGGTCCTTCAGGAACTAAAAACAATGTGGGGGTGGGTGGGTGATTATTACAGTTCCTGAGATTGTAAACAGTCCCAGAGAAGTACCAATCCCTAGGGTGGCTTGCATATATTGATCCAGGCTGCATTTTTCCAGACACTAAGAAACAAAGGAAGGCCTTTTGTTATAGACGGATGAGCTTGAACTGATTTGGGGTCTTCTTTTTGATTCAACAAAACAGGCAGGAACTTGGATCCAGGGGAACCTCAATCCTTGGACTGAAAGGTTGGAAATACTTTGGTCTACTGGGGCTCCATAAGACAGATGAGCAATTCCTAGTATATTTAGTGTGGGGTTTAAAACTATTTATTGTTGGGTTTCTTTTTAAAATGTTTTCTCTGCAATGCTTTTGACCTAAGAATAAATGTACTTTGCTTTGTTACAGTTGTGTGGTCACTGGTTAACAAAAAACAAAACAAAAAAAACCAAAGCAAAACAACACTGACATTGTCCTCAGAGAGAAAGCAATGCACAGGGCGGAGCCTTAGGCAGACTAGCTTGCTGGAGATATCACAGTGTAAGGCAGGCAGCTGTACAGCCTAAAATTCCCCATCAGAAAGGAGAGAGCCAAGAAAGGTGACTGGTGGGAATCTGAAATGGTAAGTGGGCACCCTTGAGGGACCACGGAGGGGGAATACAGGTGCAGTTACTCCTGAAACTGTGACACTAAGTTAATTCTGAATACAGTTATTAAAAACAGGTCTGTTGCATATTAAATATATTAAGATGTTAAGAATGTGCTCAGAGGTATGAGGAGGAGATTTCTTCATTTAAAATTGGTAACATAAAACCAATGTACCTTACATGTGCATGAACACACATCCCAGTTTTATTTATTTTTATAAATATATATTTAAATTTATGCCCATTACTCTGCTAAGCGGGGGTTGCTGGTTTTTTTTTGGAGTGTCTGTGGGTGAGGAAGGCCGAAGAAAGCCACTTGAGGCTTATGGATTCTGGTGCCAGTTCTATGCTTGTCTCAGTATATTTTAGAGCAACTTGGGAATTTCTATAAAGATACACTGGCTAGGCCAAGGAACCATGGTACCAGCACAGAACAGCTGTAGCACTTTGGCCAGGACCCCTTCCCATTCCATATGCTGGGGGCTGCAGAACCAGGTGGCTTAAGAGATGACTATGCCTGCTAGGGATATCCCCATGTTGGGGACATCTAATAGCTCTCCAATTCCTTTGCATCACAAGAGTGGCTCTGGTTACAGACTACAGGATTGAATTAAAATGTACGTTGTAAAATAAGGTTAAGTTTGTACAAGTAGTTACTAGAGCCCAAATTTTAACTAGTACATATAAATTAAGAGTTTTTGAAAGTACAGTCAAAACTTGTGTAGTTCACTCAGAGCTGTCTGAGAGTAACTGAGGAGCAAGAATTCTTCTATAAAAATATATACCAAAATAATTTTAAAACCTTTTAGCTGTCTCCTTTTTCTCATCAACCAGAAGGCCACAGGTTGGTATTTTATGTGCTGTGCCTTTTATGCATCTTCAGCCTAAATGGATGCTGAATTTAAAAAATATCAGTGACTGAGTTTAAAATACATGCTCCTTTTTATAAGAAACTGGAGGAATGGTTTTTAAAATCTCACTTAGGTGAAAAAAATCACAGTCCCAGCAAAAATTACTTTATAGCTTGCACTTTGTCTCAGTTTCAGTCTCCAGCAGGATCTTTATCAGGACAATGACAACATCAATGGACCGTCACATTATCTTGCCTTAGATTGAATGGCTTTGGTACTTACCTTACAAGATGCAAAAATTCACATTATTAAAAGTCTGCAACATCAGGGACACATGTAGCAGAACCACTTTAACCACTTTTGGTGGCCAAACCAAAAAAATAATTGCAAACTAAAACTGATTCCCCCGCCTATTTTTCTTGCTGAAATGAAAAAGCAAAAAAACTCTCTTTGGTCAGTTCAAAACGACATTTTGAAATGGTACAGGCTGATTCCCAACAGTTTGTTTCAAAAATTTCAAAACAAACCATTTTGACTTTTGAATTTTTTTTTCCAGTTTTTATTCAGCAGAAACTATTCACTGAATTTGACCCCAATTTGCAAATAGTTTTGGTTGCACCAAAAAAGGATTTTTCAGCAAATTTACTATTTGTTGACAAAATTATGCCCATCTGTAATTGTAAAACTATTTCATAAGGTAATAATACAGTTTGCTTCAAAATAGAGTACTTAATATTTGGCCTTATTTATCCTCCCATTCTCTGAAATATTGCCTCAGGTAATAGTATACTTGTATTACCATTTAGTGAATTCATGTACAATAGCAAAGCATAGTCCAAGAACTCTTGTCATACTCAAGTTTTTGTCCAATATCCTAGTCTTGCTAATTATGAATCAACTGCAAACAGCAGGATGAGATTTCTATCTTTGCCAACACTAAAAAAAAGCACCAGGCTTATGCAGACTACAGTCTCTATACACCCTCAAGTGGACACAAGTAGTTACTACAACTGAAAGTTAAAGCCAATTCCTACCACTCCGTTTACAGAAAGAAGCTGGTCTCCACGTTTCAGTCCCCCATGTCTATCAGCTATACCGCCTGGGATAATTCGAGAGATATAGATTGGAGAGTTTTGCTCTTTGCCTCCCATAATGTTGAATCCAAGACCTTCTTCTGTTTTTGGCAGTTCAACAACTCTGGGATGTGAATGACCTTCACTGGCAGCAAATGCAGCAACTGTGGCCTATAAGAAACAAAACTATTTACTTTTTCTTAAAATCAGAATCTTAGAAAGTCTCCATCTCTTATAGTCAGAGGTGGTAAGCATTTGAAAAGGTTTTTGAGACAGACAATGAAGTAAAAATAATGTGTATCCTAGGTACCAACATCAGAATACGAAAACTAAGGGGCATTTTGAATTAAATAAAAATGAATGTCATTTGAAATAACAAGTCTTTCATATCTTGTTCATACAACTGACAGATTAACAGGTCATATCAGGAGATCACCCTTTTTGTGACAAAGTATTACATTCTATTCTAGTTATAGTAAGACTTTTACCTTTGCTGTAGCATTAGCTCTCACTTCTGGGCTACTGCTGATGTCCACAGTTTCATATACGTGCTCATATACCTTTAGGACAAAGTTATTTAGTAGGTACATAATTTAATGGGAAAAATGAATAGATAGGTTTTCTGCTTAGATGGTGTGACAAATAATCTACTGTGTTAGATGTGTGACAAGAGATCAATACTTCTGCTGCTACTCTCAAAATTGCATTTCCTAATTTAGAGAGAAAGGGTATGTGCCTGAAAGATAACGAATCTGCCCTATTGGAAAACCTCCTCTAGCTGAGGCCATGTCTACACATAAAGCACTGTAATGGCACAGCTGTACCGACACAGCTGCGCCGCTGCAGTGCATCTGGTGAAGACGCACTACGCTGCCAGAAGAGCTCTCCCATCGGCATAAAAAAATCCAGTTTCACAAGCAGCAGAAGCTCTCCTGCAGATATAGCGCTGTGCACACAAGCACTTATGTCAGTGTAACTTATGTCATTCAGGGTGGAATATTCACACCCCTGAACGACAAGTTTTGTAGATATAGGTTGTAGCATAGACATAGCCTGAGACAGGACTGAGACAGTAAGTCACACCTTCCCCTGGGTCTACTGAATGGGCCATTCAAGCACAGTGAATATCACTGCTATCACTGAAACCAAAAGCGATAGTTGGATCTGCAGCTACTCCCACCCACGCCCACACAACTGGAAGAACCATTCCGAGTGCAGGTAAGGGAGTGAGAGCCTTGGGGAGATGCTAATTAATGCTAGAACAGAATGTTAATCATAAGGCGGAGAAAGAAGAGCAGTCCGATTTGTATTGACTCACAGCTTGCCTTCACTACTAAAACAAGATGCATTTTTTACCTCAGGGTAACTAATGCGCATGAGCTATCTCATAACAATACTGTGAAGACAAAACACTTTTGTTTTACTGCAAAGTAAACTCACGGAGGTCAAACTCTGGCCAGTTTACCTTGTGGTAAAAAAAGTGTCTTGTCTTCACTGTGTCTTTATCTTGTGATAGCTCATGTGTTAGTTACTCCTCCCCACCCACTCCTTTTTTTTTTTTTTAAGTAGTGAAGACAAGCCCTCACTTGCACTTTTGGGTAACAGATGCTTGTAGCTGACAGGAAAGTCAGACCCTCAAGTTCTCTCTCCAAGAAAAGTGTGAATTGTTAATTGGCTTTCTGTAACCTAAGATAATATATTCTTATCTAGGTTACTTTGGGGCAAAATTTAAATCTAAGTATGTTAAGACAATTGTTCATTTTGTTTTAAATCCTTCCCTTTTTTTTTTTTTTTTAAATAAAGAATTAAGCCCCAAAGTTTGCAGATAATAGATTTGAGGTCAGATTAAAAAGTAATTCAAAACAAACTCTTGTAACAGCTAGCTTTGTTCCTGCTCAGTAGGTACAATAGTACATGTTAGAAGCAGGCATATATCTGGTATTTTTGGTTGCTATTTGTTTATGCCAGGTTAACTTACCTCTCTCACAGCATTACAGAACTCACTTTGAAGGACCCTTTGCAAAGCCTGTAGTTTTTGTGGTGGTACTTCTCCACTCCTCTGTAATTTTTCCAGCAACTCAATAGCTCGGCAGATGTCTGTGAAAAGATAGAATATTGATAATGAACACCTGACTTTTACTCAGAGAATGTTCTTTTAGTGCGTTCATGCGCACACATACACACCACTTTGTAAGTCAGAATTAAGGATGCTTAAATGCGTTTCCTTTAACACAATCACTAAATATTACTGAGAAGACACCAGTTAATGCATCAACATCCAGTTGATGTTCCAGTTCCCTCCTCCAATGACTCCTTGCATATCTCATCTTCAAGATCGTCATATGTTAAATCTACTTCTCCCTCTGATCCTTTGAATCCGTTCCTGGTTGCCTGTACCACTTTCCACGCCCCATCAATGTGTGCTTTTTATGGTCCCTGTCTCATTCTCCATTCTACTTTGTTTAAAATCAACATTGATCAATATCAGCATTCACACATAGAATGAGGAAGGGGACTACACAGAGTAGAAAAAAAAAGAATTGAGTAGAAGGGCTGGTATGGGTATACTGGGTAACAGTGCACACTGTTTCGGTTACCCTGACAATTTATCCACCTTCCACCAGTGGGGAGACCCACTGCCAACATAGCTTCCCAGTCACTGCATATCCTGCATTTCTGGCTTCCTTGCCTTCCTAGCTCTACCTGCCTCCCCAGTTACAGCCCCTACCAACCTCTGAGTCTTGTTGCCTCTATGCCTCCCTTCTATCCATATTTACCCACTGACAGAATCTACCCGTGTTCACACCCTACATACTACTGTAATAATTTTTGTACAAGGCATATCTTGTAAGGTATCATTTGAAAACTCAATTTGCTGGTCAGTATCATCCTGATAAAATATGTGTGGAACATTGTATATAAAGTTATAAGATTTCCCTGTATGATGTTATTAACACATGTTCCAATCCCCATAGCCCTCCCCAAACTAAGGGTGGCAAGCAGGTCTATCCTAAACAAAGGAATGTGTACTCTGCTTAATTTGCATTTAAGTAGCAAACAGAGTCTTTGGTCAGAGACGGAAACAAAAAACACCCAAATGGGTGAGAAAAAAAGCAGCAGGGAACATCCTTCCACATAGATTCTCTATCTCCTAGTGCCCAGCTGAAAATGTTTTTCAAGAGGGGAACAAGTACCCAAAGGCATCTCTTTCTTTCTCCCTGCCCATGACATGCACAGTATCTGAAGCGAAAAAGGAAGCCGGTGCTGGATTCTGGACAGAGTTTGGTTAGCAAGACTGCTGAAAGCACACAGTGAGAAACTTTGCTTGAATCTGAAATAGCTTGTTAAGGTAGGTATTAAGATGTTTTACTATCTTTATTTTTCTTGTAACCATTTCTGACTTTTGTGTCTCATAACTAAGAGAGAGAATACAAGTAAATAAACTTGTTTTATCTAACCCAGTGTGTTCAAGTTGAAGTGCCCGGGTAATGCCATTTGGGGTGACAAGTTATGTGCATATTATTCCTTTAAAGGAATAATGGACTTATAATATTTTGTACTCTCTGGGAGACGGCCAGGCAGTACAGGACATAGATTTCTGGTGGAAATCAGACTGGGGTATGTTGGGGTGACCCTGCAGTATAAGCCAGGCTGGTGAGAGTAAAAGTGTAACCCAAGTGTGGTTGGCAGGCTGCAGTTACATGTAGATGTTCAGGGTGTGGCTTGCAAGCTAGAAGGCTATTTGTGAGTGGCCCAGGTGAGAGCTATTTCACCAAGGCATTGTAAGGCACCCAAGGTTGCAGGACAGGAGTAACACAACTGCTCATTAGTCTGGATTGTTCCCTGGTATGTCACACCCACCCATCTCATCTATGATAAATATTGGCAATGGGAGCTCCTGTCTAGCAGATCTGAGATCAACTGTGAAAAACCACCAGGACTTTGCTAGATGGAGAAATTACTTGTGTAGCAGAGCTACAAGTTTCACCTGCCAGGCAACTTTGTACAAGCTTCCCCCACTGCTTGCCTACATTGTTAAGGCTGAGACATGGTCAGAAGTGGCAAAGAGAATCTTACAGGACAATTGCCTGAAAAAGGAAAGTTCATTGCTCTGCTTATTTTAATTGGTGGAACCACCTATGGATTTTCTGAGGAGAGTTCTGGTCCAACTGACTGGGAGTACAGCTGACTAAGCTTAAACACTTCATAGGAAGCAGGTATGGACAGAGGAAGGGAAAGCAGCTAAAGTCTGTTATTGGACGACACTGGCCCTTTAAGAGGGAGTAGGGCCAAAGCTGTGACTCATCAGCTCACTTCAACTGGACTTAAAAGGGGGGGAGAAAGCTGACGAGTCAAAGCTGCCTGAGAGCACTGACAGAGAGATAGAGAGCGGCAGGTGAGGGCTGTCTGAGGAGGAACAAAGACCCAGGAAAGAGAAGCAGCGGTAGAGGAGAGCTGGTAGAAAGCCATTGAGAAGAGCAAGAAGTTGATGGCGAGGACTGACCAGAGCTGTGGAAAACCTGCCAAGTTAAAGGAGAGCTTGTGCAGAGGTTCCTAGGAAGAAGAACCACCAGCCTGCTTAGGAGAAGCTGAGCCCAAAACAAGAGTTGATGCTGGAGAGTGGATTTTGGAGCAGGAATAGGACTCCTAAGAAGAGAGGCCTGGGTGTTTGGAACACTGTGGGAAGACATCCTTGCAGCAAGCTTGAGTGGAGGGCTACAGGAAGCTCAGCTCAGAACATGCCCTGAGCTGGGGTATGACTCTCAGACAGGGAAGCTTGGCTGAGTGGAACAGTGTGGGGAGTTCTTTGCAGGAGCCCTGACTCAGGGCTATGGGACGAGACTTATGGGACAGAAGCAGGTCTTGGAACTCTCGGGCAGAAGGCCTGGAGAGCGGGGCCCTGGAACAGCAGCTGAATGAACCATGATAAAGTGGTTACTGACTCTCAGATGGGTGACCTGGGAATCATGACCTTTGAATGGGATTGAAGAGCTGCTGGACTGCAACCTTCTTTTACTTCAGGGTTTCAGAAGGATGGTTTTATCATGAATTCTATTGCTGCTATACAGCACCATTCACTAGGGACAGAGACCGATAAAAATAGCTCTCTCCTCTTTCTGGGGACAAGATGCTACACAAAGCAATTGTTACATGGGAGAAGACAGTGAAATTAAAAAAAAATAGAAAAAAGATTCAAGGGACAGCAGACACTTAACAAGTTTGAGATTGCTTTCACAGAACGCATACACCCTTCCAGTTTTACAAGTACCACAGGGGGGCAAAGATCAGAAGTTTTTCCTCATGCAAATCTACATATACACACAGTACATTACAGCTTTATTTATAAACTGTTCATTCAACCACAAATGCAATAACTTTTGGCTTAAAGGAATTTAGTTATAGGGAGAAATTAGGCAGAGAATGATAAAACTGATTTTTAAGGACAGCTGATAGCTCCATTTTTTCCAAACAAAGCTTACACAGCATAGTGTGAAAGAGTACCTGAAAAGTTAGATTATTCAATTTGTGACACCAGCAGACCAGAGGCCAGCAACTGAGCACTGACGAAGTCATTGCTGGAAACCAGTCCAGCTCACCTGTGTATTAGTATGGTTAAGTTGAGCATTGGACTTTATGAACTACTAGTAAATTGCTGAACGTATTAATCCTACTTATAATGTCTGTATTCTGTGCTATAAGGTAATACTTAAGTATTTGCTATATAGTTCAGAACATAACCCACCAAACAAGAAAAAACATCACCTAGTACTAAATCTCTATGAAAGATATTTCCTCTTGCCCATCAGGAAGGACTGTCAAAACTAAATGGGCCATTGTGGAACATCACAATACAAAATTTTGCTAGCTGTTCCTGCACAAGCTATGTGCAAAAGGGCTCATCCCATCATCTTGAATTCTGGAAGAAAATTTGTCATCTCTTTGCTGTTTGAATTCTGACAGGGCTGGAGCTAGGAAACAGATGCAGAGATCCCCCATGGTCAACCTGGGTTAGCCCTAATAGACATTCAGTGGTGATAGATTGGTACAACTCTGTCACCTTTTGAAACCATAGACAGTAACTAATTTTGTGTATATATGTTTGCCTGCGTTAACTTGTAAATAATTCATTTCTTTTTCCTGGTTAATAAATCCTTAGTTTGGCTACAAGCAGTTGTCTTTGGTGTGATATATAAGGTACCTATGAACCTGGGGTAAATGACTCATCTCTGGGGAGTGGAAGCAATCTGAATCTTTTGTGATCTTTGGTGCATGCCAACTATCATTAAATCCAGCTTGCCTGGGTGACAAGATAGACTGGAGTGCCCAAGGAGACTGTTTGCGACTCCATGGTAAGACTGTTACAGCACTCAATTTCCATATCCCTCTGAATGCAACTGTGTTGGTCAGTCACAAAAAGGCAATCTCTGAAGGGCCCTGGCCCCAGCCCAAAGAGCATTTCAAAGATTAAACTAAGGATGCAAACAGGGAACCAACAGAGGGTACAGGGCACTGATGTGATGTTATTTTGGTTGTAAGTTCCCCAAGAGAGTGGAGATGCCACACACTGTGTTATATAATGTGGAGCAGGATTTAATTTATGTCTGTAGAATGCTCAGAACCTTCAGACACTAATTTTGAGATCCAGTGTGTCTTTTACACAAGTACAGAGTAAGGGGCAGTACATAACTGTATTGCCCCAGAAGCAGCTCAAGCCTGGTTGATGCATAAATTTTGTACCATTATAATGATTTCATGGACTCAGATTCTAAGGCCAGAAGGGACCATTGTGATCATTTAGTCTCATTTCCTGTGTAACACAGGCCATAGAACTACCCCAAAATAATTTCCAGAGCAGGAGTAAGTTGATTATTTTTTGTCAAGGTTCAAATTTTTTGGTCAAGGTATAGTCAAGTTCCAAACTCCAGAGAAAAATAATAAAAAACAACAATAATGATAATGAGTAAATAAAATGATTTCGGGGTCCATTCAAAAGCATCTGGTAGTCCAGATTTGGGCCGCAGTCTTCCTATTGACTACCCATATCCTAGAGCCTATCTTGATTTGAAAATTGCCAGTGATGGAGAATCCATAACCCTTGGTAAACTGTTTGAATGGTTAATTACCCTCACTTAACCATTCCTACCTTATGTCTTGTATGAATTTGTCTAGCTTCAATTTCTAGACATTGGATCGTATTATATCTTTCTCAGCTAGACTGAAGAGTCCTCTATCATCACATTCCAGCTTTCCAGGTAGGTACTTAAAGTTAAGCTACTTATAAATTAATCAAGTCACCCCTTAACTGTCTTTTTGTTAAACTACATAGATTGAGCAGCTTGAACCATCACGACAAGGCATGTTTTCTAATCCTTTAATCATTCTTGTGGCTCATCTCTGAATCCTCTCCAGTTTAACATCATCATTCTAGACTTGTGGACATCAGAATTGGACACAATATTCCAGCATGGGTCACAGCAGTGCCAAATAGGGAGTAAAACAACCTCTCTATTCCTACTTGAGATTCCATGTTTATGCATGCAAAGATTGCATTGGCCCTTTTGGCAAGTTAGGGAGTGTGAATTTTTTTTAAACAAAAATAGTTATACAGGTGTAACTGGTATCCAGAGGGTGGATGCTGATATTCCAATATAAGCACTTTTGTGCTGGCACATCTTTTTTCATACTAATACAGTTAATGCAGTACAACATGTGTATAGCCAAGGCCTCAGTCCCAATCTCTTTCCAGGTTCTCCTGGTGCTCTGAAGAGGGAGTAAACTGAGCTAGGTCTATAACTGGAACAACATGCCTTCCCCAGTGCAGCTATGTCTCCTCCACTCAGATCCTTCCCCATTCACTCCCTCCCACCTGCATGAGGCCGAGGCGGTGGGGGAGATACAACAGTTCTATGGCGCCTTCCTGCACTGCTACCGCTGATGTGGTTAACTGGGCACTTTGTGTCCCCTTGCACTGCCACACTAGGTATGCCCCAATTTGGCCCATTATTCAAAACAACAAGAGATTAAATTGGATACTGAATTGACTCAAGAAGGGCTTCAAGGAAAAAACCTCACACACTTGGAAATAACACCATTAAAAACAGTAAATTAAAATAATGTAACAAAACCAACGTGACACCAAACCCACAACACACTATTTAAAGGATGGATTTTATTTGCAGCCAGCAGATTTTCTGATTAATCACATGCACTTTAAAAGTGAATTTCTGTTGACTGTGGGAGGCACTAGAGTGACTGAAAACCCTGGAGGCAAAGTTAACTAGAGTAGAGGTATATTAAAGACAGTAGCAGTGCAAGGTTCTCTACGTAATTCTACTAGCGCCTCCACTCTAAAAGATAACCTCAAGGTGTGAGAGGATAGTCTCTCATCCTTGGCTTCCAGTGAAATTGCTAAAAAGGGTGTTACAAGACAGAAGAGATTTCTTCCATATTTGACTCTGTATGCAGTATTGTAGCCATGTTGGTCCCAGGATATTAGAGAGACAAGGTGGGTGAGAAAATATCTTTTTTTGGACCAACTTCTGTTGCTGCGAGAGACACGCTTTTGAGCTTTCACAGCTCTTTTTCAGGTCTCGAAGCTTGTCTCTCTCACCAACAGAAGTTGATCCAATAAAACATATTCCCTCACCCACCTTGTCTCTCTAATATGTGCCTCTGGTTAGCAGATTTAGTCCCATTGCTAGTAAATGTGTGGTAAATTTTTTAAACATTTTCCCTCATTTCCTAGGTTACTTATCAACTCTCTCTGATCAGTTTATCCTTAGCCTGATAATGATATCATTTAATTATCCAAAGTCAACACTACCAGAATTAACAGAGGTTAGTTATTTCTGCAAATAGTGCTGCCCTTCAGTATATGTCATATAGGTACACACTATTATATTGTACTCTTTTTTCCCCTCTTTTCTCAAGACCAACATGCAAGAAAACATAAAATAGTTCTTTTGTTCCACTGATTCCTACTAGGTAACTCTGCACAGATTTGTTTTCATGGATAAAGCACAATGACAGGGTAATGAGATGGAGGAGGATGCTGCCCCAGGTTTTACCAAGAGCAACTAATCCCATTGCCAAAGCAGCTACTCTAATTAGCAAGGGGGGGGGGGAGAGAGACTGCAAAGCTGTGGCGTAGGAAGCAACTTACATATATCTTTATTTACAGACATTTCCCCCCACACTACAAATGATTTATTTGTGGAACAGGGAGGAGGGAGAAGAGAAGAAAATCACCAGAAAGTTTAAGTTAGGACTGTGTATCTCATAAATGCACACTAGTAAAAAGCAATGAAATATGCTGTTAAGTTATCCACACTCCCACTCATTTCCTTTTCTCAACTTTAACTACCTCCTTTCTATCACCCAAATCCCACTGCATCCCAATCAATATTCAGCCTAATGCCAACCACTGATTATCCATTAATATGTTCAGAGACTTAATGTGGGGTTGATGTGACTTTCAAAAATTGCACTGTATCTGTACGGGATTTTGTATTGGTGTGTGAGACATGGTGCTAGACAGAAAATAGTCATTAGAGAAGGGACTTGAACTTGAGCGTCTCGTGTCAGGTGAGTACCCTAACCATTAGGCTACAAAGTCTCTCACACAGTGTCTCTCTTGTTGACCCAATGGCTATTTAAGTATTTTCTACAAAGTGGAACAGCTTCAACAGAAGAGATAGAGAGTCTCACCCCAGAATCCACCAATGGTTGGGGTACTCACGTGAGTTAGAAGAGATGGAGTCAAGCCTGTGCTCTGACTTGGGGCTTTGAACCAGGTAACCCACATCCTGGGTGAGTGCTCTAAGCACTGGACTATTAGTATAAGGTGGAGTACAGGCAGCAGCAGCACCACCTCCTTCCCCCTGATAAGCTTACAGGCTTCTATGATCCACACTTAGGCTATGTCTACACTAGAGAGCTTACAGCTGTACCAACACAGCTGCGCTGCTGTAAGATCTCTCCTGTAGCCACTCTATGTTGACAGGAGAGTGCTCTCCCATTGATATAATTAAACCACTCCAATGAGTGGCAATAGCTATGTTGGGGGGGGAGGAGCTCTCTCCCTAACATAGCGCTGTCCACACTGGCGCTTCTAGCAGTGTAACTTATGTTGCTCAGGGATGTGTTTTTTTTCCACACCCAAGCAACATAAATTATACCGACAAAAGTGGTAGTTAGACATAGCCTTAGGTATTTAACTCTCCCCATGTACCGTATAGGCCTAGACACCTAATTCCACTTAACAGCAGAGTGCCTATAAATCAGGTGCTGCAGTGCTCAGGTTGAATCCTAGCCTGGTTGGTCAGAATGAGGAGAAATAATATGAACTGGGGATGGGGGGTGGGAGTGGGTAGGAGAGAATTACTTAAAGTTTAAAAGTGCATAGATAGTTTATTAAATTATGTATATGCCTATTTCCTTGTTTATTGCCTCTTTCACCCATTCTGACAATCTAGCAAATTTAACTCAAAGTTGAGAAGTGTTCTATGTAGAAAAATTCCTACTATCGCTATCCCTCACAAGGTGTGTGCAAACCACTATCCAGCAAGACACAAGTCCAGTATGGAGCTGATGGGGAAATTCTAACAAAATTGTAAAGGGGAAAATAAAAATTTAAAAAGTTCCCACTGAAAACCAAACTTGCAGACTGAGACTTGCAGACATTTACTTAAGTTATGAAGGACAAAAGGAAAATCTGGGTCTAATAATTCCGAAGAGGTTTATGCCTGATGCGTTATCATCAGCGTGAGCGTAACGAGAAGGAATTAACTTCGTGCCTTGGGGATGCTTAGAGGAACCCAGAGACGTGTTTTGCTTTTGTTTTGTTTTTTGGGGGGAGTGGAGGGGGGGGAAGAGACTAAACATTCCAAGAACCGTTTAAAATGTTTCTGCTGCCCCAGCCAGTACTTCTCGCCTCGAAGAGGTACAAGGAAAATTCAAAGGCCCCGGGAGGAGTCGGCTCCGGAGAGTGAAAGGGCCCCTGAAGCGAGAACCAGGAGAACACGGGTCCCGCTGTCCACTCACAGGGAGACCCCAATGCGCCCAAACCCTGGGGCCGCCGGGCACCTCGGGGCTCGCCCCGCCCGGCCAGCGCAGAAGCGGCGGCGGACGTCGCTCTGGCACTCCCGGGGGAAGTGTCATTGAACTGCCGCAGCCCGGGAGCCGGTGGGGAGAGGGGCCCACCCAGAGCTCCGCCCCCTCGAACCGCAGCAGCCCAACGGCGCTGCCCGGCTCCGCTCCCCGTCAGGAGCCAGCGGACCGGCACCCCGCGCGGGGAGCCGGGGAGAGTCCCGCACGCAGCTCCCGGCCAGTGGGAGCGGCGTCACCTCCCGCGCGCTCACCTCTCTCCAGCCGCACAGGCTCCCCCAGCGCCGCCATCTTCTCCTCGCTCGCGCCCGCACCCGGAAGTGACGCGCGCCGCGCGGAAGGCCAAGGCGCGCGGCGAGGGAGCGGGTGTTAGGGGGCGGGGCTGCTGGGCTGCCTGCAGGGTGGGGTCCCGGGGCTGGTTCCCTTAGCGCGACCCTGTGGTTTTTGTCCTCCTCCGGCGTGGGGGCCCCACCCCGGCTCCAGGCCCCGCGGCCGTGCGGGGTCCGCTCCCCGGATCCA
Source organism: Trachemys scripta elegans (assembly GCF_013100865.1). Lineage (NCBI taxonomy): Eukaryota > Metazoa > Chordata > Testudines > Emydidae > Trachemys > Trachemys scripta. The sequence goes on from NC_048301.1 coordinate 87,809,758, forward strand.
TCCCAGCGCCGGGGCGGGCAGGAGGCTTCGCACGTGGCTCTCAGCACGGGGCGCATCCCCGCCTGTGCGTGTCCTGAACGCAGCGCGGCGGGGGAGGCACACGGTGCATGCTGCTGCGGTGCCACCGCTGTGTCCCGGCGTAGGGCACGTCCCCGCGTGCCATGAATCCCAGCGCAGTGTGCGTGATGTACTCTGTGTGTGCTGCTTGTCTGCCATCAATTTAATCTGTGTGGGGGGCAAGTGTCTTGCATGGTGCTTGTGTATTGTTAAAATGATCTAAGCAAGGGGTACAAGTAGGACAAACTCAGTGCGTGCCTTTGCTTTTATGTAAGTGCGCATGGGACTGCCCAGAGGGCACGTAGTTTCTATGTTGTTAATTTAATCTAAGTGCATTATTCTCTGTGTTTGATTTTTGCTTTGAAAGAATAGTTCTGTTCACTGAAGGACCTTTTTCACAAGGGCATGTTCTCAGTTCTGGGATTCATTATAAGGTTGTCACTCCTCTTATAATGAGGGAGGCTGCTACGTGTGGTTCACTGAGCCATTTAATATGAATGGAAATGGTTTGAGTTTTGCAAGTGAACAAAGTGAATGATTATGAACATGTTTTGAGTCAGAAAAAAATGTTTTAGCAGCTGGGGCTGTAAAAGTTATAGAACATGTCTGCAATAAAATCCAGATGTTTGTATTTCATAATGTCACTGGAAACTGCTTGTTCTGCTGCCCCAGTAGTGACTGAAATGTTTAGGAGCCTTCAGGTGACATTTGCACAGGAATGTTTATAGAACATGGCAGATTTTCATAAACATTTCTAAAATTTAAGATATATATATATTCAATGTATGAAGAGAATACATTTTAAACCTCTCTTTAAAGTAAATATTTTGTCAATTCACACACTCATGATACACCATCCTTCATATAGTCCCACTATTGTTATTTGACTACATTCAAACCTACTATCATATTATGAAACTAATAATATCTGAAAAGCATAATTCTGTTGACTTTCCACCAGCATAGTCCTGTAGAACTTTTTGCCTCTGGGAATGTGCAGTGATTTATAGCTTCTGTACAGGTGACATAGAAGAAAGGTTTGTGTCCCTGAGTCATTTTTTTTAAAATGTCAGTCTTAAAGGTTTACTGGTCTTTGGTCTTTGTCAGTCTGAAAGATTTACTGGTCTTTGTTTACTTGCTTGCTTTTTCTTTTCCATCTGATTATTTACTTTAGAAATTCAGGTCTTGATTACGCAGGAAACAACTCCATGAATGACAGGAAGACTAGTGGGATTATGAAATCACAAGAGACTGAAAAACAAGCAATTGAAGGGAATGAGAAACTTAATCAGACTGCCTAAAACTTTTTAAAATTTGGTTTTCTTAATGCCTGTTTAACGCAAAAGCCTGAGAAACATGAGAGAGTATAAATCTTTGGTAAAAATTCAGTAAAATAAAAAGTTGTGAAAGCTCACAGCACACATTTGAAAGCTTTAAGGGGTTTTCCAGGAAAACAAGGAAATCCCAGATTTGAATTTCTGATATTTATAAGGTAGAAACATGGAGAGGAACCCCCCTCCCCCACACACACACATACACCTTCTACTTTCTGTATAAGACTCCCGCCATAAGGCCCAAACACATTTTTTCTTTAGCAAGTCACCTTTAAGCGTTTTGCTATATTTCTGAATGATTTCCAGCATTTTTATAATATGTTGAATGTTATAGAGTTAGTAATTATAAGGTGAAAATGTTTTTGTGTATTCTTTTTTTGAGAAAATAGTAGAAGTAGTTGTATAAAAATTAACCACTTTTGCAATTGATAAGCCTGACACATCCACTATAAGGAGTTTAGCTATTGAGTCTGCAGTGTGGTGCACTTTGTTCAGGGTGTACACATGACAGGTGGACACAAGGACTTCAGAATTTAGATGGCAGAGTGACACAGATATTCTATCTGCCAGCTTGAGGAGACTACAAATAAAGTACTGTCATGGAAAGAGTTGGGGGGAAGGGGGAATGAATGAAATAAAATGTAATAAAATAAAATGAAATGAAAAAGGGCAGGTGCAAAATACCAGACCTATCCAGTTTAGTAGGATTGTTGATGGCAGGCATGGACAACTTAAGATCAGATTTATAAGAGCCTCTGCTGTTTCTCTGCCTAACATATGGGCACTTAAAAAAATACAGCTATTGAAAATATAGTTAAAAGCTTCCTTTGGTATAGATTCAAATATACACCAATTTCCCCTCACTTCTATCTGTGTAATTGCTTCAGTTAGTTATGTTGCAGCTACTCTCTCACTCAAGGCTATACTTTCGAAAAAGGGAAGGCATTTTCCAAAAGTGAGGCATTTTTGTGAACAGAAATGTATTTGGAATATTTTGTCTGCACTTGCAAATGTAGCTACCATGTTAGAAGCTATTTGGCCTGATTTACAGAGATGCTGAGCGACGCCAATTGGAGTTGCAGGTGCTCAGTACCTACGAAAATCAGACCATACTATACCTATTGACAGAAGGTGCACTTGAGATAGAGGCACTTGGATCACATTTTTTAAAATGGAGGCACAAAGTCTGTGTACAAGAGAATGTGCTATTACTTTGATTACATATATAAATAGGACAGGCTGTACAAGTGGCTAATTAGGTGTCATGTTCTGATCACCCACTCTGCATACAGTTATGGTAAATGCTTGTGCTTTATCATCAATCAGTTAATAGCAGTGCAGGTTAACATGGTGCTTTACACACAGAGAAAAAATATTCTCTGCCTGAAAGGGTACACAGTCTAAATTACAGTCCACATATCTTTTCATGCATGATGAGACCTTCCCTTTTAAAAATGTAGCCTTGTGCTTTATTTCAGAAAGCACATTAGCTGTTAATATAAAACTAGCTACAGCAACTGCTATGCTCACAGTTGCTGAAGTGATAAATGCCATTGCCACTATGTTTCCTATTGCCCCACAGCATAGAAGGGTCTTATTTGAACAAGAGTGAGGGTCTGCTGGTTGAATTCTTGGAAGTAGTACATCTAGGAGCTCATATGTTGAATGGGGGCATTTTTCATTTGGAGGCAGAGGATAGCAGTTGCTGGTGAAGAGCAGCAAATCCAAAATTAGCAGGGATAAATGAATCATTTGTTAACCTCCAGCCCCATAAACCACTTTACAAACTGTTTTAGATACATTGTCACTTCTGCTCCAGATACAAATAGCAACTAACTATTCCAACTTCCACACTCAATGCTGTATTCTGCAATCTCCTAGTGCAGGTCCCATAAAGTGTTTCCCAAACTGTGAGGTATCCTGTGTGGGAGTGGTAAAATATGCTTGGAAAGGTGTAGCTGGGGGTATGGAAGATGTATAACATTGATGTCTGTTACAGCTGTCCCCCTGCTGGATTCCTTTTCCCCCCTTCCTTTCTGTTTGTGCTGAGTGGCCGCTCCCCCCCAGCCATGGAACTGACCAAAGTCACAGCCTGGCCCTGCTCATGGAAATGGCTTGTGCAGACTGACTGGAGCCATTGCTCTGCTCAGGGAGGTGGGGGCTTTTTAGTTCCTTTGTCTAGCTTCTTTGTTCAGACCCGGCTTGGTGTAGGGTGCTCTGCCCAGGTATGCAAGACCTAAAGTGGCCACATAGGTGAGCATATGAGTCATACCTGTGACTCAGAACTTGCCCAGACATGTCCTGTGCCTACCTGCAGTTTCCCTGCCTTCTCTCCTCCCCTGGATTAAGGGGAACCAATCAAAGTTACTGGCGGGAAACTGCCTGAATTTGCCCTTAAAACCAGACATTTTCTGATCAGACCCCCAGAGAAGGTCCTTGCTTTGCCACCTGGTCTGATCAGCTAGGGTTCTTTGGGGGGCCCTCTCCCCGCTCTCGTTTGTTTTTGAGCATACCCCCGTTTTTAAACTCCCCTCCCACAAACAACAAATTTGTGCCTGGAGATCTCCTGATTATTGTAACGTATCGAGTCCTCTCTGCGTCCTCTGATGCTGAAACTGCTGTTCCTGCTGCTGCTTTGGGGATTGGTAAGGAAGAACCTCTTGCACACTCTGCTTGTTCTAGTTGCTGGCTTTCTTTCCCCAGCAGGCAGACCCAAGCTAACTCCTTGGTCTGTATCTGTAATCTGCTTCTAGCTCCACAGTGCCTTTGCTGCTAGAAATAAGCCTGCTTGCAGCCACCACTAGTTAAACACCCCCCCTCTCTTGAAGCTGTATCCTGGGCACACACCACTCTGCCCTCTGGAACTACCCCTAGTATAAGGTGCACCCATTAGGTTAAATTTAACCTTTAGATAAACCTTCAGGCCTATCTGGGTATGACGTCTCTGCAGAGTTAACCTGGGTAATTGGCAACTAGGTCCGAGCATCCAGCTTAGACCAGGCCATGTATGAGTAGCAACACTGCAAACCCATACCTGAATTACTGAGCTTTCACTAGTACTGTGTCCGTCATTTGGAGGCATATCCAAGACATTTGGAGGCACAACCTATTGTTCTTTCATGCTGCAGTAAGATGAGCTGCTCTCTGAATTTTTCCCCAGTGTATGGTGGGAGAACTTGCTGGTCTTTCTGGGTGCTCTTGGGGAACTGTGGGAAGGCATTGGAAAACTATGAGCAATCAAGTGATTTAGCCTGCGGTCTCACAGCCCAAGCGAAAACGGAACCCTGGCTTTAACCCGGAACCCTGGCTTTAACCCATACCCCTAGCTATGTCAGATAGCCCAGGCTGAAAGCACAACTAAACTTGGGTGAGAGGTTTTAGTGTAGTGATGGGAGACAGGCTAGGGAAACACCAGGGTAAAAACATGAACTAACTCTGCAGTGAAGACATACTCATATTGGAATGTGTATCCACTTTGGGTGACTTTTTTCAGTTTAGCATAAACCCCTTTCCAAACAAAGCTAAACAACAACAACACTCTTATACCAGAATAATCCCTGTAGTGGCACACTGCTATAACTATATTGGGTTAAATTGAAAATATGACGTAATTACAAGAAGGTACAAAGAGACTCTAAAGACCTTGTAGTAATCACATTAAGGCACAGTTCTAAGATTTTATAATCACAAAGACCTTTCCAAACTTGCAGCAATGCTGCTTAATGTAGTTCTCTGATGTGTTGGTAGAATTTACTATGTGCCCAAAACACACACACATATTTACATTGATATAAATCTGAAGGATCCTGAAGCACTTTTCAAATTGATGGCCAATTCTTGCAGTTCTAACTTAAAGGAAATGTCAGTTGACTTAGAGGGAATTTTGCCTGACTAAAGACTGTAGAATATATATGTAACCCTTCTGCCCATCTAAGTTGGCAGCAACAAGGACCGGGTTCTGTATCTAGGGGTTCCATTTCAGTAACGCAATGCAAAACCAGCTCAAGCCCCCACCCAGTGACCTGGGACAATTACATACCACCCCCTGGGTGCCTCTAAGAGGCAATACTTCCCCTCTCACAAGCACGGAGTCTGAGCGTAGCAGAAAATGTTTAATAACATGAGGTAAATGACATCAGCATTAAATTGGAAAAAACACCACAAACAGGTTTCATAACACAAACCATGAGCAAAAAACCCATCCCAGCAAATTGGGCCATGTCCTTTCCCTTTGGTTCTTGAATCCAGCAACCCAAAAATCACCCAGAGTCCCCCATGGCAGCGCTGTGAATCCGCAAGTGTAGCCAAGTGATATCAGCTCAGAGTAGGGGAGCCCCAGTGCTGGTGCACTATTGGCTCAAAGTGAATTCAGCTCAGCAGCCTGTAACTAGACACTTAATGGAATCAAAGTTAGCTCTGACATTCAACAGTGGTGAGGTGATGCAATTGTTGAGTCAAACCCTCAGAGGGGGGCCCATACCATCAGATATAAATTCCTGTCCCCACCCTCTCTCTTGTCACAGGGCTTTATAACCCATGCCCCTTGTCAAGCAAGTGCTACTTAGGTAATGGTGAAGGACTCACTCAGTCCTTCTGTCATACAACAGTTCCACTGGCCTTGATTCACAGAATCAGGGTAACAAAACTTTATTCTTCCTGCCCCAATAACAGAGAAACTGGGGATCCCACACCAGCCAAAGTAACCACTTTCAGTTGCTGTTGTTTCATGCCACGCGCGTGGGTGTGCCTATGCAAACAAGATCAGCCCCTGGAGTTCTTTTCCACCTTGCCATAATTCACCACCAGATGTCAGGGTAGAGCTCATCCTGACTCTGCTTATATATATATATATGTATATATATATATATATATGTGTATGTATATACATACACACACACACACACTCACCACTAGCTCTGGGGAGGAGGCTGGCAGCCATCTAGCACATAACACACCAGTATGGCAAAGAGAAATTATGGCCAACAGTAAATATCAGAGCACACCCTATTCTTACAAAAAAGAAGTGCCCTGGAATCTTTACAGTCCACATAGAGCAAACAACCTTAACGGTTGCTTTGGAAGGCTAAATTAACCATGGTAGGACTTTAAGTTATGACTCCAGTCAGCAAAGAGAGTCTAAGAATTGGATTTGGAGCATTAAGATATCTGTTTTGGCTCAGCACAACCATAATAGTAAAGTTTTATTGCTTAAATACAGCTGAATTTAATCCTTAAAAACTTTGGCAGCTGCATTAGTGTTTGAATTTTCGGCTATAGCTTGACCCATTGGCAGAGCCCAGAAGGAGTTTCATGGTCTGCCACATGCTGATTGCTGTTATCTCCTGTCACGGTCCTCAGCTTTGTACATGATGTCACACAACATGTTCCATGATTTGTTATCGATACACTTACAGATTGCCAGGCCTCATGATACAGAGCAGATTTTTTGCTTTGTTACATGTGACAATGCATCATTATCAATCTCTTACGCACTGATTGATTTGTTTGTAGGAGTCATCCAGCATTTTCATCTGTGTCACACGATGTTTCTCCTGATTAATTTTTTACAGAGTCTGGCTGGCACAAGTTCACACAAAGTTTTTGTAGTCACTTCTGGCAAGCATGGAAGCATGCAGCAGACATATGGAAGGACCTTGTTGTTTTTCTGCTGTTTAGAATTATGATTTTTTCTCCTGTTTGTGCAGATGAAAATGCCATTTATTGATAATGCTGACACAAGAAGTAAAACTAGAATTCCGGTTAACTCCCCAAAACAATTTGTTTAGCACTTTGTATTCCCTGCTTGATCTTAAAAAAGGAACACACTCAATAGTGTATTACAAGTATGTAAGAGCCCTTTTGGTATATATAAAAGAGGTCTATATATTTTGAAAGTGTGTATGCATTGAGACAAAGCCTAGCCTTGTTCTATGGTATCCTAAGTGTGTGTGCGCGCGCACACACACACACACACACACACACACAACAGAAAAAGAAATACCTTAATATTTAACTCCATTAAAAATAGAGAACACACACTTGATTCTCTGTCCCCATTTGTGTATGGATGAATCATGTTCTGTTCTCATACAGAACTACTATTACTATTCAGTACACTGAAGGCATGCAGTGCACAAGGCATTAAATGAACAATGAGTTTAAAAAGATAGTGAAGGAGGTAGCAGTTTACTATCTATCCCAGGGACGGGCAAACTTTTTGGTCTGAGGGCCGCATCCGGTTTCGGAAATTGTATGGCGGACCGGTTAGGGGAGGTGGTGCCTCCCCAAACAGCCAGGTGTGGCCCGGTCCCCTCCCCGTATCTGACCTCCCCTGCTTCTCACCCCCTGACACACACATCCCGGGACTCCTGCCCCAGCCAACCCCCCCATTCCCTGATGGCCCCTCTGGGACCCGTACCCCATCCACCCCGCACCCTGTTCCCTGACCGCCCCCGGATCTCCTGCCCCTGACTACTCCCTGCTGCCCCATCCAACTCCTCCTCTCATTCCTGACTGCTCCCCACCATCCCATCCAACCCCCCCTTCCTGACTGCCCCCCCCAGGATCCCTGCCCCCATTCAACCCCCCTGTTCCCTGCCCTCTGATTGTCCCGACCCCTATCCACACCCCTGCCCACACCCCTGCCCCCTGACCACCACCTCAAACTCCCCTGCCCCCTTACCACACTGCCTGGAGCACCAGTGGCTGGCGGCGCTACTGCTGCGCCACCCAGAGCACCAGGACAGGCAGCCGCGCCGCCCAATTGGAGCCAGCCACACCACCGTGCAGCACAGAGACGGGTCAGGCTAAGGCTCTGCAGCTGTGCTGCCCCAGGAGCTCACCGCCCCGCCTCCCCGAGCATTGCGCCAGTGGCGCAGTGAGCTGAGGCTGTGGGGGAGGGGGAACAGCAGGGTTTATCAGTTAATCCCTTTGGTAGAAGTGTATCAATTTTTAAAAGCACCCCATGCTTCAATTAGTGCAGGGGACTGCTGCCCAAGGATCACTGCTGAGGATGGGGAAAGTGTCAAAGGAGGAAGTGTTGCCTGTTTCCTCCCCTAACTTCGCAAGGTCTCCATGGGACCTAGGCTCCCAGCTAGGAGAAGGTAAAATGCGTGAAATGTTTTCCTGGATTCTCCCCACAACAGGGGAGGCCAGTGTACATGCTAAAGTAACTGCGATTGCTTCCCCACCACAGTTTGGAACCATCAAGACAGAGGTTCTGGGGTAGCGTGACCAGACAGCAAGTGTGAAAAATCGGGACAGGGAGTGGGGGGTAATAGGAGCCAATATAAGAAAAAGACCCAAAAATCAGGACTGTCCCTGTAAAATCGGGACATCTGGTCACCCTATTCTGGGGTCAGGTGCAATTGTGGGAGTCAAGCTCTCTAGGGACTGGTGCAAACTAGAGGGGCTGGGAGCCTGTGCAGAGGTAAGGAATTCTGCACAGAAGCCATAGACTTCTACACAGACAAGGTCCAGTCTCCAGTAGAACTCCTCTTCCACCCCCAACCACACCCCACTGAGTGCAAGTCGTAGGGGATCTGCAAGTTGTGTGTGTGTAACTTTCAGCTCATTGTCCACAGGAGCAAAATAAGAGTTACCATGAAATTTCAGGAATCATCACTTGTGGAATTTACACTCCCCTATATGGGGAGAAGATTTTTAACTAAGAAGTATGGCACTTACATCTAAAGTAGACACTTACATCTAAAGAATGCATATGGGAGACTGCGGAGTTGTGTTCTTTTATCTATACGATGTATAAAACTATTAAGAAAAAAATCTTCCTTTTCACATTTTCAAAAATAAATTATTGCAATTGGAATTAAAAATAAATACAGCCATCCTGGTAAAACCATCTTTCATTACTTCTTAGAGTTAAATGTGATCTCACATCAGAGAATAGACCAGGGGTGGCCAAACTGTGGCTCAAGAGCTGCCTGTGACTCTTTTACTGTTAAAGTGCAGCTCGTGGTGCGCTCCCCCCTCCGCCCCCATTCTCCACCTACCAGAGTGTGGGGGTGGGGGAGCTCAGGACTTCTGCCTTGCAGTGGGGTGGTGGGGTAGGGGTTCTCTGCCCAGTGGGGAGGGAGTCTTAGGGCTTCTGCCCCACAGGGCACACCTGCCAGGGCTCATGGCTTCAGCAGGAGCAGGGCTGAAGCCCCGAGCTCGGCAGACACTTCTTGCAGGGCTGAGGCCCCAGCTCTCGAACTTCTGAAGATTGTTGTATGCAGCTCGGAGCGTCGGTAAGTTTGGCCACCCCTGGAATAGACTATCTATCCCTAGGATTATGATTAAAATATTCTTTATTGAGAAAAGTTAGGGAACCAAATAGCTCAGAATTAAGAAATATTGCATTGTATATCATGATGCAACACAAATGTTGCTGTTTCTCATCCTTTGAGAATATCTATGCTGAGCAGATGAACTGTTATGATGATCAGCATGGGCCATCATAAAGAATTAGCATCTGTGCAGTACAGGATCTTCTGTGTATTTGGGCTGGAATTTAATTCCACCTTTTGGCTGTCTTCCCTCTGCCCTGAACTTCTCTCAGATTAAAAAACAACAACAACAGAACATTGACATTCTCAAGCTGAGTTTGAGACTTTCCATTGACTTCAAGGGGCTTTGGATCAGGCACTTTTGTTCCAGACACAGGCTATTCCTGTATATACATTCAAATGCAACCATCTGAGACAAATCTCTAAAGGATCAGAAAAGTCTGTAGAAAGCAGTGGTTTGGCTCATGGAATCTGAAAGTGGTATTGTGTATATTACTGTGGCCTATACGCTAAAGCAGGGGTTGGCAACGTTCGGCACGCAGCTCGCCAGGGTAAGCACCCTGGCGGGCCGGGCCAGTTTTATTTACCTGCTGACGCGGCAGGTTCGGCCGATCGCGGCCCCCACTGGCCGCGGTTCGCCGTCCCGGGCCAATGGGGGCGGCGAGAAGCCGCGGCCAGCACATCGCTCGCCCGTGCCGCTTCTCGCTGCCCCCATT